>NC_091745.1:16096223-16263723 GCF_043380555.1 Nothobranchius furzeri
AAAGTTCCAATTTAAAACAAAGTTTACATTTGACCCATTGCTTTTTGGAGATGGTTGGTTAAATTGTATTATCAGTGATCCAAATATATTCATATAAATAAAGTCCATGTAGGGAAAAAGAGTTAATTCATTTTTTATGACTGGTCTCTCTGCTGGTAATTAACATGGAGCTGCTGTGATTTTATCTAACATTTTTCTGAGAATAAAAATAACCTAATCAAAAACCAATAATTGAATATAAAAATGACTTCAATCGTCTGCTCCTTCTGCTGAACCATCACACCTAAAGCTCAGCTGCCCCATCTACCGGCCTCCAATCCAGACCTGGCTTTGGCCTCTCCTGCCACTGACCTGTGAGGAGAGGGTGGTGAGGTTGCACTGGGTGAAGGCTTTCTTCATGGTGGACACAGCCATGCCTGCATAGCCACTCCATCTGATGTTCTGCAGCATGGAGGAGCAGGAGAGAGAGGACAGGAGTAGAGAAGTGATTAATCTGGAGTGCGGACTCAGGCCGGACAGGAGAACAGGACTAAATTAGACCTGTCTCAGGGGTAGGGGACTAACGGAGTATAAAAGTGTGTTTAACCTCTGTGACAGTACCTCTGTGGCTACATCGTAGCTCATCACCATCAGTGTGTGAATGTGTGTGTGAATGGATGAATGACACACTGTAGTGTAAAGCGCTTTGGAGTCCTTATGAGAGGCGTTATACAAGTGCGGGTCATTTACATGCACACAGGCCTGCTGGCAAATAACGATATACCGGGGATGGTCTTAAATGCAACATAATTCAGTCTGCAGGTTTGTCAGTTAACCAGAACTGAGAAAAATTAAAGGCCTCGGATTCCTTGAAGTAATAACATCAAACAAATCACCTTAAGAATTGGCTTATATTATAATAAATTATTTTTCGGAGTGCCTCAGATCATGACTTTTTTTCTTCCTTCTGCCTTAGACTCCTCCCTTCTCCTGGGACTTCTATTGATGATATAGATCTTCGTCTCCCTTCCCCCTGCCACACCTGGTGTGGGGTGCGGTGCCTTGGTCTGCCTGAGTGTTCGTGGCTCCCGGGTCAGGTGGTTTAAGATTTTTGGCGTCTGCCTGATCAATCCTGGTGGCTGCCTGGTGGGGTCTGGGTCCCTGGGCTCTGCTGGGTCCCCGGCGGGGGGTGGTCGTCCCTGGGTCTCGGGTCGCTGGGTCCCGGGTCGCTGGGTCCCGGGCTCGGCCGGCTAGGGGTGGGAGGCTGCAGTCGGGCCTGTGGGCTTGCCACTGATTTCTCTTCAGAGAAACTTCAAAGAAGAGCTTACCAAACCAACTTTGAGTTCCAATAATTAGTTGTAAAGGTTTTGGAATCAATAAGATAACAACAGTGCCTACATTTATGCACCTGCCTAATTCTGTTTATCATTGCACACTTTGTGTAAATCCTATAAACTTTGTTTCACTTCTCAAATATCACTGTGTGTGTCTCCATTATGATCTACGATTGGGGCAGCAGTAGCTCAACAGGTTGTCCAGTAATCGGAAGGTTGCAGGTTTGATCCCAGCTCTGGACAGATAATTCTGCTGTTGTGTCCTTGGGCAAGACACCTAACCCGCCTCGCCTGCTGGTGGTGGTCGGAGGGACATGTGGCGCCTCGCCTCTGTCAGCGCGCCCCAGGGCAGCTGTGGCTACATTGTAGCTCATCATCATCAGTGTGTGAATGCGTGTGTGAATGGACGAATGATACACTGTAGCGTAAAGCGCTTTGGAGTCCTCTGACTTTGAAAGGCACTATACAAGTGTGGGTCATTTATCATTCATCATATAAAGGTGGAATATGGAACATTTTAATAAAAAGCTATATTTAAAATAAGTAATACCTCCACGGGGCATTTAGGTCTGTGCAGAATGAATGTACAGCTTTTCCTTTAAAATATATATTTTAAAACATTTTTAAAAATCACATTTTTATTTTGTAAACAGTGATTACATCCTTCATTGTTGAAAAACAAACAGCCCCCCAGTTGGCTGAGAAGGAAATCTGTTTCAATATAACCTATCTTCCAACAAGATTGAGGCATTCGGCTATTGTGTGATTATTTCACTGCAGGGTTACTGGTGGTTCCAAGAAAACCTAAAAGCAGGATGGGAGGCAGATCTTTTAGCTATCAGGCTCCTCTCTTATGGATAGGGATGAGCGAGTACATCACTATCTGTATTTGTTCAACCAACTAAATTATCTGTATCTGTACTCGGAATGGGCGTGGTATAACCCGGAAGTGGGCGTGGTTTAACCGGAAGTGGGTGTGGTTTACATCAATATATTATTTTAAATCTGAAATTGATATGGATTGATCAGAAGTTGATATGTGTATTGTTTATTTGAAAACTGTTTACAGAGCAGCCTCAGAATTGAGATTAAATATTTTTGATCACAATAGTAAAGAAACTATTACAGAACAAGTTTTTTAATAAAATCAGAACATTAATATTTAAGTGCATGGATTAATACATATGAACTCATGCAGTAGGAACTAGGAAATATGAAATGCTAGAACCAGACGCAAACTTTATATATGTATTTTTAATTTTAATTTGATTAAACTGATTTTTTCCTCAACGTTCTAGGCATTTTCCCACACAAAGTTAAACAAAACAATGTTGATTAAGGTGTGTGTGTGTGTGTGTGTGTGTGTGTGTGTGTGTGTGTGTGTGAGAGAGAGAGAGAGAGAGAGAGAGAGAGAAAGAGAGAGAGAGAGAGAGAGAGAGAGAGAGAGAGAGAGAGAGAGAGAGAGAGGGAGCGAGGGAGGGAGAGGGAGTTAAGAAAAAACCCGACCGGAGCGGAGGTAGTGACTAACAAAGCACATCAGCTCTGTCTTGTCAAATGCACCATGTAAGTTACGAAAAAAGTAACTTTAAATATTCATCCGAAAAAGAGGCGAGTTGAAGAAAACCTAGGGACTACTGAAGAAAAGTGAGCAACAGTGAAGCAACCACAGCGAGATCCGTTACTGTCTGTGTGTGTGTGTGTGGATGAGCCGGACGGACTGCGCTCCCGGCCGGCTAGAGAGTTATGTGTGTAGGGAGGGGCGGGCACTCTAAGTGACTGGCCAATCACAGAGCGTGAAGACAGTCAGTTACCCAATGAGGATTTTCCTTCAGCACGAGTACAGATATTTACGAGTTTTACTCGTTTCATGCTCGTATTCGTCAAAAATGCTTTATCCGCTCATCCCTACTTATGGAACCAGCTCCCAGCTTTAGTCTGTGAAGCAGATGTTAAAACATATTTTTATAGAGCCTATGATTAAATTCTGATTTGGACGAGTGGGGGAGTAGAGGGAGGCGGAGTGTACAGCGGGGTGTACAGTCGGTAAAGACGCCTCTCTCTTGCCCTGCCTCCAACATGCCTCCATCTGGCTGTAGTTGTAAAAGTTGCAGCTCCGTCTTCTGTCCAGTCCTTCCTTTAAGGAATTTATTCTAATTACTTCAAATGGAGAAACACGCTTCAGAAAACCAGAACTCAAATATATAACCGCTTCTAGGTTCCGCTCACTCATTGTCTACTTTTTCTTTCAATTTCACATTCTTTTAGTGAGTGTAGTCCTTTCTATTGCTACAGTCTTGGCTGTGTTTATTTCCACTGAACAAACAAATTTCACTTCCAGAGCGAATGATTTCTAAAGCAAAGTTCATACAGTAATATTTAATATGTTATGGGGATGAGTTTTAACTTCTACCACACCAAATCTTAGCTCAATATATGTACAGGGAGCAGAAATACACAGATTTTTGCTTCTGATAATGTTGAATAGCTGATCAGTTTTAATTCTACATCCAATGATTCCTTTCTACCCTAGCCCTACCCAAAAGGAGCTAATTAAAACTGAGTGAAGACAAAGTTATTCCAGTTTTGCTAAATATATATATGTCCAAGCGGTGCTACAACATGATATTTATTATACACATGTTGTTTCTGTTTTGCTTGTTTTTCGTAAGCCTGCTTTTCTGCGCGACCGTTTGTTTGCCTGTGTTCACGCCGAGACTCACCGCTAGGCCGGAGCTCGGCTGGCTCTTGCTGTGGGGGGTGAATTTGGGTTTGGGTGGTTTTCCAGCCAGACGATCCTTGTGCCTTCTGCTGTTCATGTGCTGCAAAGGACCAGCAAAAATAGCATTAGTAAGCTCCCGAGCTTCCGTCGGACCACGGAGGTACAACCTCAGAAGTTGTCTGCTGAATAATGGATACGGGTAAGACTGAGGTGCACATAAATTACATCACATTACTTTGTGAGGCTGCTTGCACAGCTTTGCTGGTTGCAGTACTCACAAGCTTTCATCCTCCCGGGACACAGGATGTTTATATAAGACTGGTAGAATGCATCTAAGGCTAAAGCAGCTGGGGTGCTCACACACGCCAGCCTATTTTTATTTTTATACCCTATTTTTTCCACATTCCATTCCCTCACAGACAGCCTTTTGACTCACTGACATGGCATTAAATGAACCTTAAACACAGAAAAATTACCTCCCTAACCTGGTTTGATGCTGATATATCCAGAAGCAGCACAGGAGGCACTGTAGCTTGCAATAATGAGTGGCAAATAAACGCCTGCTCACAGAGGATTTTATTAAAGAGTTAGATGATTTCTGTTCAGGGTTGAAAAATAGCAGCTTGAATGTAGCTTCCGCTCACAGCTTGCCTACACTTCATTTGTGTGGCTGTAAATGAAACTGCTGCTTCTAATTAGGCTCTCGCACACACTCCATCAAACTAACATTAAACTGATCACTTTAGATTAAAGACGTTTTTAAAAATCTGTCGCTCATCTTCATCGCTTCATCATTTCTGATGGCTTTAGCTCACAGGTCAGAGTGATCCGAAGTAAATGTCAAATATCAGACTCTTGATGTCTGAGGGGATGGATAACTATCTGTGTTCTGATTAATTCTGCAGCCACATCATAACTCGTGTGCAGCTGAGGAAACAGTGAGCAACCATTCTTCCACCGCCCGGTATGATTGGACAGGAGTGCTGCTCCGGCTGAGTCAGCATCACTTCCACAGGTTAGCAACATGCTCATGAGGACAAATCTGTAGGATCTCCCCAAGCTGCTAATTCCCTTCTAATGTTTTATAAATGACAAGAGTTGGATGATGGCATTCTGATCCATTCATCCATCATTAGGATTAGGGATTGGTACCTTTGACATTTGAATCGATTCGGTACTAATTCCCGGTACCTAGGAATCGATACCGGTACTTAACGGTATCAATTTTCGATACTTTTGAGTGTTTATTATTTTAATTCTCTTTTATAATTAAATATATATTTTTCTTCATATAAAACCATATTTGATAAATATCACGATAAATAACATACAACAGTTTGTATTTCAACATCGTCCTTGTAGTTTTATAAGCTGATAATTAAACTGAAGCAAACATCTTTACTGTGAACTAAATTTACTGTGTATCTTCATTCCTTTTACCGTATTTTTTCAATTGATTTTTCCTACTGGGAAGTTAGAATTTCCGAGGAGAAAGCGAACGCACCATTAGCTGATAACAATGGTGGCAATGGAAACTAACATATCAAGCTAACGTTATCTTAAACAGTTTATTTAACTGCTGGAGCAGACTAAAACGACGATGCCGCACACTTAGATCGTTGTCGCTGGTTTCATCATCACCCAATCACCCGTCGCATTTAGTAAAGTGAAGCCAAACTTTAGAGCGCGTTCATGTTCTTCCAGTCGGAATATCGGAGTTCCGAGGAGAAAGCGAACGCACCATTAGTGAAACGGAAGCTAACAAATCAAGCTAACGTTATCTTAAACATTTTATTTACCTACCGGAGCAGATTAAGATGAGGATGTCTCACGTAGATCGTTGTCGCTGGTTTCATCATCACCCAGTTACCCATCACATTTAGTGGAGTGGACCCAAGCTTTAGCGTGCGTTCTTTCTACCATACTGCTCTGTTTACAACCGGCTCGCAGCGACCGACGACATAACGCTCTTGCGCATGCACAGCGGTCTAGGCAAGTTCTCGTTGTGAAGGACGGTACCAAAATGAGGCACCGTTTCAAATGATGTGAATCGGTGCTCAGTCGGTACTATGGAATTCAGTCGGTACCTTAAAAAGTACCGAATTCGGTACCCATCCCCCACCTCCACATCAACACTTCCCTGCTCAGGGGTGTTGAAGGTGCAAAGTTCAAAGGGGTGTCCTTCCTTTCCAGAACAGATGTTTACTTTTATAATTACCTATTAGAATGAATTTTTACTAATGTGATGATTCCTGACAACATCCCAGGGCTGAGTCATCTATTTCTCACTCTTGTTATGGAAAATCACAAAAATGGATGCATCAGACAAACGGATCAGAAAGTTATCAACCCAACAAACAGATATTTAACTACCACACATCTAACTTAAATCTTCTTTTGAATAAGAATACGAGGTTGTTACTTTATGGGTGGAATTAAACATTTTATCCCATGGCTCTACCTGACAGAGAGGTTGCCCTCAGCCCAGGACAGAAAACCTCCAGAGGGAGGTGAAGATCCTAATCGGACCATCTGAGCTGACCCCTTCAAATGATGCGGAGCAGCGTTTCCTCTCTGAGCTCTCAACAGATGAGGAGAACCAAGGGTTCCTAAAGCAGACCAGATCTCCAGGTTCATCAGAGACAATGAGCCGTTCTGGTGGAGCCTGCTGCTTTAGAACATGATGGAAAGCCTTCTCCAGTTCTACCAAACATACGTGGACCTGAGAAGCAGACTCCCATGACCCCATCCACAACTCTGTAAGTCATATTTACTAACATATTTACCTGGCTTAGCTGGGCCTCAGAGTTCACAAAGATCTCACACACTTCACACTGGAAGTTCTTGCTGGGGACCCCAACGCTGCCTTTGCTGCCCAGCCTCTTGCTCTTGCAGCCGGCTCGAGCTGCCACCACCTTCCCCCGGCGTCGTGGCAGAACACTGTGACCCTCCAGCATCAGTTTGTGCTTTGTACCTGGTCAGGAGAGCAGAGAGCTGACTGGTTTGGAGTTAGCACTAAAAACATCCATCTGACACTGAAAGGAAACAGCCAGTGCAGGAAGCCTTTTTAAAACATTTCAGTTCAAAAGAATAAAAGCCTCTGAGTCATGCCGTACCACTGTTATGTGCTTCCAGTTGGGAGACAGAGTTGACAGTGACTTTACAAACAGGACAGTGAAGGTGAGCTTTGCTCTTTTTGGGGTCTTTGTTGACTTCTGTGCGTGACTCCTCATTTCTTGTGGATGGCTCTGCAGCAAGGCTACCTGACTCACTGGTCAGAGCCACAGTCTCTGTGACCTCAATGACCTCTGTGACTTCCGCTGTGCTGGTGTCTGATACTGTCTCAGAGAGCTGAGAGGAAGGTGAAATCTGAGGAGGGGAAAGGGTGACCAGCTCCATGGAGGAGACCTCAGACACTGGAGTCAGCATGGCGGAGCTCCTGGGACTCTCGTCCAGCCTTCCCTCCATGATAGCTGGTTCTAGATCAGACTGAAGACCTGCACAGAGTTGAGAAGGAAACACTGAGTTTAGATGATTTAGGTCCATTGGCAGCCTTCTGATTGTCAAGCAGAAAAGTTTAGTTGCTTGAAAAAGATTGGATGCATCTGAGATGATGAAATGCATTCATGATTATTAATGAACCATCTCCAGAAGTGCCATTTTCTCCTGCCACTTTCATTCACGCTTGTAAAAGAACATTATTCTGAGTAAATAATTGTGTGAAATAATATTAACAGCTTTTTAACGGTTTATAAAGTCACACATGACCCCTTGTAACATGTAGGTTATTTGAGGCGTGTTAATAAAGTTGCAAACACACTGGTTTTAGCTCTGCTAGCATCTCAGTGCTGGTTATAAATCAAGCAGTTTTACACTGAGCTAAAGTTTGGATTTGTGGCTGGGAATCTTGGTAAATCTCGGTAAAATCATTAGATAGCATGGGATAAACTTCCACTGTTATGCTGACGATACTCAGTTATATTGATCCATTAAACCTGATGAACCTGATCGGTTAGGTAGATTACAGGCTTGTCTTGAGGACATAAAAAATTGGATGACTCTAAACTTTGTGCTTTTAAATCAAGACAAGACGGAATTTCTCATCTTTGGACCAGAAATCCAGAAAAGGAAATTGCTTAGCCAATCACCTGACCTGAATAGCATTACATTAATCTCCGAGAACAAAGTAAAGAACCTTGGTGTTATCTTTGACCAGGACATGTCATTCAAATCCCAGGTTAAACAGGTTTGTAGGATTTCCTTTTTCCACCTCTGGAATATTGCTAATATTAGAAGCATACTTTCCAGGAGTGATGCTGAAAAACTAGTTCATGCATTTATTACATCAAGACTGGATTACTGTAATTCATTACTCTCAGGAAGTCCACAGAATGTAGTTAAAAGTATTCAGCTTGTCCAAAATGCTGCAGCTAGAGTTCTGTTGAGAATTAAAAAGAGAGATCATATCTCTCCTGTCTTAGCTTCCCTACATTGGCTACCTGTTAAATTCAGAATACATTTTAAGATCCTTCTTCTCACATATAAAGCTCTTAATAATCAAGCTCCATCATACATCAGTGATCTGATTGTTCCATACGTTCCTAGCCGAGCACTTCGCTCTCAGACTGCAGGTTTACTGGTGGTTCCCAGAATATCTAAAATTAGGATGGGAGGCAGATCTTTTAGTTATCAGGCTCCTCTCCTGTGGAACCAGCTCCCAGCTTTAGTCCGTGAGGCAGACACTTTGTCTACATTTAAGACTTGGCTTAAAACATTTTTATTTGATAGGGCCTATGGTTAAAATCTAATGTTAGCCTAAATCTGGACAAGTGGGGGAGTAGAGGGAGATGGAGTGTACAGTCGGTAAAGATGGCTCTCCCTTGCCCTGCCTCCAACATAACTCCATCTAAAAGGCTAGGTTATCCAGAGTTATCTCTGTAGTTATGCTGCTATAGGCTTAGACTGCTGGACCAATAAACCACTTTCCACATTCTGCTACTTTCTTCTACAATTTGCTCTTTAACTGTACTATTTCCTGCTACTTCAGCTGTTAACTTTATTTTTTCTCTAAGTGTTTTTCTCCCCAGAAGAAGCTACAATGATGTTCTGCTGAGCTGTGGTGGCCTCATGGAGGGGGCCATCGTCTAGCACACTGCTGCTAACCACTTAAACATTCTCCCTCTCCTGATAATAACTTTTTGTTTCCTTGAAGTTGGATGTGCTACTGCTAGTTTATCCGTTTAATTATAGATTCACTAGGATAAATACAATAAAGTTTATCTCTCACCAAATAGAATATTTACTAAGAAATCACAACGTAACCATAGAAACACACTACTTGGTATATATGTTGTGTGTGTGTGTGTGTCTGCTCTGTCTTCTCCATCCCCAGTGAGTCGTGGAGGATGGCTGCTTATACTGAGCCAGGATCCTCTGGAGGTTTCTTCCTGTTAAAAGGGAGTTTTCCTCTCCACTGTCACTATATGCTTGCTTAGTATGAGGATTGCTGTAAAGTCACTGACACTAGTCAGTGACTTGATGCAACCTGCTGGTTTCCTTATATAGGAAACATTTTACTGATTGGCTTAATGAACTGACCTGTACTGGAATGTTTACTGTGTGAAGTGCCTTGAGACGACTCTTGTCGTGATTTGGCGCTTTATAAATAATCTTGAATTGAATCGAATCATCGTCACTACATAGTTTCATGACTGTGTGAGAATTTTCCTTTAACCATGTGTGTCTGTTGGAGGATAAGTTCAGGTACCGTTGGGTCATGCTGTGCTCAGACTAGCCGATAGCTCATTAGTCCTGAAGAATGTAACACTGTTCCTTCAAACAAGTCAGAAAGTTGGTAGGTATATCTAACTTTTACACACAAAGACCTGTGCCTTTTCCTTGTATTTGCATTTTATCTTCATGACATTTGCTTCAGGAAAACATTTCTCTCTTCCCGCTCTTTCCTCTCCCTCCCCTTCCCTCACTCTTTAAATATCAAGAGGGCCTGGAGTCTCAGTCAATATAAATAAACCCATCGACATTCGGGTCCCACCGATAAGTAACTGCTGTTCCATTACACATCCCCCCTTCACCTCGTCGCCCTCCCAGGGGACTCACACACACACTTCGCCCCTGAGCTCTGTGTGCTACGCACACTGAATATCTCCGCTTCCTTTGGAGTTTTCTCAACACACACACACACACACACACACACACACACACACACACACACACACACACACACACACACACACACACACACACACACACACACACACACACTCCATTGATTTACCCCCTTTATGTCTAGAGTGAATTCATCATCAGAGATAAGGGTCTTCCTCTCTTATTCCTGCTCAGGTAAACGAAACTATAAGAGTAAGATTAGCCAGTCCCCTTTGCTGTAATGAGAGTGGCCCTTGATTTGTGCTGTTTTCAAGGGAAGGTGTGTGTGTGTGTGTGTGTGTGTGTGTGTGTGTGTGTGTGTGTGTGTGTGTGTGTGTGTGTGTGTGTGTGTGTGTGTGTGGTGATGTGAATAACAGGCCCACCTGAGAGATCTCTGGTGGGGAGTGATACTGATCAGAGGGTTTAAGAGGAACATTGCACAGGAAGACACAGAGGCTGATGGGAATCAAAGTACTCTAAACTGTAATGATGGAGGTCAAAAGGGAACTTTTGACAGGGGCAGCAGTAGCTCAACAGGTTGAGCGGGTTGTCCAGTAATCAGAAGGTTGCAGGTTCGAGAGAATTCTGCTGTTGTGTCCTTGGGCAAGGCACTTAACCCACCTTGCCTGCTGGTGGTGGTCGGAGGGTCCGGTGGCGCCTGTGCCCAGCAGCCTCGCCTCTGTCAGTGCGCCCCAGGGCAGCTGTGGCTACATCGTAGCTCATCACCACCAGTGTGTGAATGTTTGTGTGAATGGATGAATGATACACTGTAGTGTAAAGCGCCTTGGAGTCCTTACTCTGAGAGGTGCTATACAAGTGCGGGTCATTCATCATTTAACATTTATCTCCTTTAGTTAAATAATTCAGATTTCCCAGCTAAGGTTCGGTTGCCTTCTTTAGATGCCATTTTGAGCAGATAGAATTTAAAATCTTCCTAATTCAATTCTATTCAATTCAAAAATACTTTATTAATCCCAGAGGGAAATTGATTGCTGTAGTAGCTCAGAATAATAATAACTAGAAAAATTGCATTTGTTGCACAAATGCTGTTTGAATGCTGGGCAGCTGAAACTGTAAGCTGAAGCTGCCGAACAGCTGAGCTGAAGCTGAAACAAAGCAGAACTGTCAAAATGAGCTGAATGTATTTAAAGATGTAGAAGCAAAAATCACCAACAAGCGTAATGTAGCTCATAATATAGGCAAAGAATGGATCAAAATGCTAAACAGCAGACAATTGTAATCTTTGAACATTTATCAAAAACTCGAAATGTGAAATGTTAAACAGCTGGCCTTTGAATGAGAACAGTTTAACGGGTACATTTTTACAATTGGCTGGACTGTGAATTTAGAAATATTTGCTGATATGTGAAACTGATAGATGAACATATGTTCAGATTTGATATGGGATGGATGAAGAGTTGGATGAATGAAATAACGGATGGATTGCTGGATGGATGTTAGATGGTTTATTGGATGGATGGATGGATGGATGGATGGATAGATAGAAGCATGTATGGATTTATATGTAGATGGATGGATTCCTTTGGCCAAGCCGATCAATTTGATGTCTCACATGCGTGGGTGTGTAATTCCATCTAGCCAGAAGATGATTGACCTCTCTCAACCAATAAGGGAGCTGGGAGGGAGCGGGGCACTTTCCCACCTTCTGACGGTCAATGAAATTGAACTTATTTCTAGTTTTAAGTACAAACAGTACAAAAACAGGAGTCTGTTAATGGCTCAATATTCTTCTTTTATATTCATTCCTATAAGACTTGGTTAAAGTGATTTGTAGTTCCATGTGTTGCCATGGTAACAGATGACAGAAGTCTGCATTAATAAAGCTATGTACAATAACACATGAGTCATTTAAACTTTGAATAACATTTCTATATTAAAGTATGTTGATACAGTTGTGTCTAAAATGTTGTTAAATATTGTTGCTAAGCACGTTGCCATGGAAATGCAGAGCACAATATCAAGTTAATACAAGACTCCTGGGACCAAGCAGGTTGAATTGATGTACCATCTGTGGGTGCACATTTCCTTTTAGGCAGAAGACGATTGAAAACTCTCAGCCAATGAGAGAGCAATGAAGGAGGAGGGGGCGGTTCCTGCCTTCTGACTAGTGTTAAAATGTCAGCTATGCTGCTAGATGTAAAGCCTGGTTTATGCTTCTCCGTCAGCTCCGCAAGGGACAGACACGCACGGATTGACGGAAGCGTTTTGCTCTCATACTTCTCCGTCTCCTGGGGAGTGTTGCAAAGCAATTCCCCACCAGGACAGCAGAGGGCGTAGCGCTGTTCTGTGGTATCATGTCATGTATCGGTCCAAGATCGTGTGTTTATATTGTGTTTTTTGTGTATATGAGACTTTTTAACACGGACATATTTGTCTCTCATCCTCCTGCAGCTCTTCATGTGCTCCCCACCTCTAAACCCACGTTTCCTGTCATTTCCGTCCACAAATAAAACGCTTGCTGCGCATCTTTTCACTCCTCCAGTCACGGGAGAATTAAACGTTCATATTTTTAGAGTTTTTTCGCGAGGTATTCTTCAAGCTTCTCCGTGTCTGCCGCTAGTTAAACTCGGCTCTCTTTGCAATGGCGGCGCTGTAAACAACAGCGACATCCTGACCAATCACAAGCTTGCGTAATCCGTCTCGTTCGACGGAGGTTTAAAAAAGTGGGCTCGACTCCGTAAGTACTTGCGTGCCCTACGCAAGGACGGATAATGGCGTTGCGTGTCCCCGCACTGACGCAGACGGAGAAGCATAAATCAGGCTTAAGTGTATAGAGTTTTAAGTGTATAGAGCTGGTTGGTTGGTTGGTTGGTTTGTTGGTTGGTTGGATGGATGGATGGATGGTTGTTTGGTGTGTTGGTTGGTTGGATGGATGGATGGATTCCTTAGGCCTAGCCGATCAATTTGATGTCTCACATGTGTGGGTGTGTAATTCCATGTAGCCAGAAGATGATTGACCTCTCTCAACCAATCAGGGGGCTGGGTAGGAGCGGGGCACTTTCCCACCTTCTGACGGTCAATCAAATTGAACGTGTTTCTACACACAGAACAAACCACACAATAACACAGTATGTGCAAGCGCTTCACCTGAAATTCTCTTTAATTCTCTTGTATGTTATTTTGTGTGTGTGTGTGGGTGGAGTGGGGTGGGGGTGGGGGGGTCATTTTGCCTTGGCCCCCAAAATGTCTTGGAACGGCCCTGGGTGTGTGAGTTTTGAAGGTGATCTGAATTGTATCAAAAGTATAAATATTACATGTGTGTAGTGGAGATAAATCTACCTACATTTTACTTTTCAACACTTTGTTTTGTTTTCTTGTTTTTATTGAGCTATTTTCCTGTTCTGTGTCTCTCATCTTCCTGCATCATTTTTGACCACATTTGACATGCATATTTAAGTTTGTAGAACAAGCGTGAGATAATTGACTTACTGCTGGAAACCGCTAGCTTTTTGATTCCCTTCCTGTGAGCCTGCGGGCTGCTGTGAAGCTGTGAGCGAGGCAAAGCCGGCAGCCCCGCCCGTTGGAAACAGCGCGTGTGGACCGACCGTACCAACTTGAGGAATTGGGTGGGGTGGGGGGTGGGGGTGGACTATAATTTCTCAACAATTAAAAACACATTGTTTTGTATTTGCAGACTAACTTTTACATTGTGGTTTTAGAAGACAATACAGGTGTACTGATAGCATTTATACATTTACAATAACTTTTGGGGGGGGGGGGGGGGTGGGGGCAACTTTGTGTGAGGGAGGGACGCTTTCCCCCGTTCCCCCCTGGGATCTCCTCCTATGCTCCTGTTAACGAGAGAACCCTTGAAATCTGTCCTTCAGAAGTGAAATTGTACCTGTCAAACTTCTCATCACCATTCGAAAAGTACTGTACCGATTTGAAAAATTCAAAAAGCGTGAGTGGCAGAGGACTTTGATGATCATCTGTGCCGATTTTTTTGCGCCTACCATGAATTGTCTAGAAGCTATGACGATAAACTTTTAGCTGTCTGAAGGCGTTTTGAGGAGAAAATCTCTGATCCTTTAACATGGATTTCAATGAGAGAAAAGCTGGGTCTCTCCTCCTTCTGAGGCTTGTAGCGAAAGAACGGTAACACTTACAGATAAAATGAAACCCATTCTGAAAAGCTGACAAAAATTCCTACTTTTTGAGTTATAACTTGTTTTGGTAGTCCAAACGGTCTGGGGTTAGTAAAGAGCTGTTCACAGAAGATGCGAAGTTGAAAAGTTGAGACATTTTTTTAAATGAGAATTTTCTCAAACAAATGAACTGTACGACCACAATGTTTGGAGTTTAGTCATGAATTATAGCTCAAAACGAAGGTATATTCGTTAGCTGTAAGCCAGCATGTGTCTCATTTCAATCGGACCTACGGTTCTCTCGGTACAACGCCGGAAATGGAGCAAGGGAGGGTCACTGCTCCTATCTTTCCCCATTATAACTTTTGTGAATTTTTCTGAAAATGTCAAGTCGTACCTCAACTTCTACCTGCGATTTTAGAAAAACCGTAAAAGATATCAAAAAGCCTCTTTAATATGTTAAACGGGAAAGTCTTGTGAGTTTGGTAAACTTTGAATGAAGTCTCTAAGTTAAAAGGAACCCTAGAGAGTTTGAGGTCAAAAAAGTGATAGGAATTTGCTGAAAATTGACCAATCCCATTCATTTCAATGGGAAATTTTTAGCAGAAAAAGCTTAATAACTCGAAAAATTTGAAAATATCAATGCCAAAAGTAATAGCCGGAAAGAGCTTAACGAGCTGAACATTTTGATATAAAATTGTTGAAATAGCTCAAAATTTGAAGGAGAAGAAGAGGTTCAAAAAGTGTACGGAAGCAGAATAAGAAGAAGAAGAAGCAGAAGAATAAAGAAAAACAGGAAAAAACTAGAACTGCAAGCAGTTATCAACGGGTTCCAAGCCCCCAGCGCCAGTCGCCCACCCGCCCCGCCCTCAACTTCGCCAGTCCTCACGCGGTCCCGCCCCAAAAACACGTTCTCCCGCCGGCGTCCCGTCAGCTCACTTCAACCGGCGCAATGAAAGTAACACTCAGGATACGTCATTAAACCTGCAAAGCCTATACACATATCTTTCAGAGGCATGGCTGACTTCTCAATCGTGATTACAATGGAATTCCACTGTTTCCTTATTAAAGAACGTGAAGATTTAATGAGTGAGATTATCAAACAATCATCTATACATCAACAGAATATTACAAATAACATAAAGACTTGATAATGTCTTTAGATTTAATAGATTTTCAACAAAAACAATGAGTTTCATTTTGTGACTTACTGATCAATTGTTTTAAAAAATCATGAAAAATACATAAATCATCATAAAATTACCAAAATATTCTCACATGGCAGTGTTAACATGCGGAATAATATGATGTTGTTTTTAAATCAGTTGACTCAAAGCTTTTTTGAAGAAAAATTAGGAAATATAACTATAAAGGTCACAACAAAAATTTAAATATTCATAAAAAAATAGTGCTACTTTCTATAATTAGGAGAAAAATCTCAGATCACCATAGGTACGTGTGGAATGTTGTAAATGGCTTATATTTACTGTATACCTAAAAAGTTTTCTAACAAAAATTAATTACGTTGTTGTCCAACTATACAGAAAAACTGGTAAAAAGTTAAAAATTAATTAAAAATCTATGCTTTTGTACAGAAATCTCAAAATATTCCCAGGTTGCCTCTGTGACGTGAGAATTCTTCTTATATTTTTGTTGGGGTCATAAATGTAAAACTGTACTTACAATAAAATAATATTTGCATTAGTGTCTGTAGACAAAAATATGTCCTAAAATTAAACACAAGGGGGAGCTCATATCAAGACGACATTTTTTTTGTTTCATAAACCACCTAAGAGTGAACTTTGTAGCAAATTACAAGAAGGTTGTGAGAACAGAATTTGCGCTACAATTGCTAGCCTAAAAAATGTATTTTCATAAATATAAAGCGTAAACCTCAACATGGAGCTGCGGCTTTCGTGACATAAGCTCTAGCCTATCCAGCTAACACAATCTGGAAATCTTAGCCTCTTACATGCAAATAATGATTTTTAGGAAATTTTTCAAATTTGAAATTTTAAATGATCATAAGCCACGCCCACTTTGATAAATCATTACCATATTGATAATGTAATCTTAAGACTCTATAGTGATGACAACCACTAAGTTTCGTGCAGATCCATTTAGCCAGTTCAGCAGTATAATTTCTTCCCAGTTATAGCGCCCCCTATTGTTTAATCAAGTTGAAAACCAGGACATACACTTGAATTGACCTTAGGTATGACTGTTATGAACAGCTTTGAAAAATGTCAAAATCTTTTGAAGTTACTCTAAAAAAACTTTTTCATTCTCCAAAATTTTTAAAAAAAAATCATATTAAAAAAAATAAGCAAATTATCCAAAATCCCTTCACATCTTTTGGTCAGCCGCTCCTCCTCTCTTGTCAGGGAAAGATGTGATGTGATTGAGTTTGACGGCCGGGAGGAGTTAACGAAAGTACGTTGGACTTACTATGCAAATTTCTACTAATTTGCATAAGTTTAAAACATTTTTTAAAATACTCATCTAAATTTGACTGACTCAATGAACATACTGGATGAGATCATTTGTTTTTTTACGAAAGTAATGGGGAGAAACATGCCAAAAATATTTTTGGGGTACCACAGCGCCACCTATTGGACAAAATTCAAAAAATTTTCTGTGATTGTAGATGTCATTATGAATGATATGAATTGTAATTTTCTGTATAGAATATGTATTTTTCAGGAGTAAATGGGCGAAAACGTTTAAAGCCTATTTATAGCCTATAAGCCACGCCCACTTTTTAATCATTTTCAAAATATAGCTTAAGGGTCCGATGATTAACATATGTGCCAAGTTCTGTGGAAATCCATCAAGCCGTTTAGCTGAAACAAACTTTTTGACTCTTTAGCGCCCCCTATTGGTGAATCCACACAAAATCGGGTAGATGGGGCTTACCGCTCATACTTCATAAGGGTGTAGAGTCTCATCAATTTATCTTGAGAAATGGTGAAGATATCATCAATTACCACATGTGCTAGCTAGCACACTGATTTTGACATGGTGTCATTAGCCCAATTTTCAATATTTCTGCCTTTTTCTTCATCACCACAACTTATCTTAGTCCATAGATCATATGTACGAAGTTTGAAGTTGATTCGACGAAAAATGACGAATAGGTGATTAAAAGTAAGTTTTGAGTTTTTTGCGATCTAGCAAAAAATCTAGTTAGGCGGAAATGGGCGTGCCCAATACAAAAAAGATGGAGAATCACCCAAGGATCATGTACATATAAAGTTTATGACTGTAGGACCTACGGTTTGGGAGCTAGTAGCTGAAACGTGTTGACCTCCGCAATAGCGCCACCTAGGTGACGCGGGGTCCAAATTTTCGAATCTGAGTAGCGGTCAGGATTTTGTATCAGACTGCCATGTCAGATTTTTCCTGGCAATTTCTGGCTCCTGCCCCCATACAAACGTAGCGGAGAAGAATAATAAATAACTAGAACTGCAAGCAGTTATCAACGGGTTCCAAGCCCCCAGCGCCAGTCGCCCACCCGCCCCGCCCTCAACTTCGCCAGTCCTCACGCGGTCCCGCCCCAAAAACACGTTCTCCCGCCGGCGTCCCGTCAGCTCACTTCAACCGGCGCAACGAAAGTAACACTCGGGATACGTCATTAAACCTGCAAAGCCTATACACATATCTTTCAGAGGCATGGCTGACTTCTCAACCGTGATTACAATGGAATTCCACTGTTTCCTTATTAAAGAACGTGAAGATTTAATGAGTGAGATTATCAAACAATGATCTATACATCAACAGAATATTACAAATAACATAAATACTTGATAATGTCTTTAGATTTAAAAGATTTTCAACAAAAACTACGAGTTTCATTTTGTGACTTACTGACCAAATGTTTTAAAAAATCATGAAAAATACATAAATCATCATAAAATTACCAAAATATTCTCACATGGCAGTGTTAAGATGCGGAATAATATGATGTTGTTTTTAAATCAGTAGACTCAAAGCTTTTTTGAAGAAAAATTGGGAAATATAACTATAAAGGTCACAACAAAAATTCAAATATTCATAAAAAAATAGTGCTACTTTCTAAAATTAGGAGAAAAATCTCAGATCACCATAGGTACATGTGGAATGTTGTAAATGGCTTATATTTACTGTATACCTAAAAAAAACTTTCTAACAAAAATTAATTACGTTGTTGTCCAACTATACAGAAAAACTGGTAAAAAGTTAAAAATTCATTAAAAATCTATGCTTTTGTACAGAAATCTCAAAATATTCCCAGGTTGCCTCTGTGATGTGAGAATTCTTCTTATATTTTTGTTGGGGTCATAAATGTAAAACTGTACTTACAATAAAATAATATTTGCATTAGTGGCTGTAGACAAAAATATGTCCTACAATTAAACACAAGGGGGAGCTCAAATCAATACGACATTTTTTTTCTTTCATAAACCACCTAAGAGTGAACTTTGTGGCAAATTACAAGAAGATTGTGAGAACAGAATTTGCGCTACAATTGCTAGCCTAAAAATGTATTTTCGTAAATATAAAGCGCAAACCTCTTCATGGAGCTGCGGCTTTCGTGACATAAGCTCTAGCCAATCCAGTTGACACAATCTGGAAATCTTAGCCTCTTACATGCAAATTGTGATTTTTAGGGAATTTTTCAAATTTGAAATTTTAAATGATCATAAACCACGCCCACTTTGATCAATCATTACCATATTGATAATGTAGTCTTAAGACTCTATAGTGATGACAACCACTAAGTTTCGTGCAGATCCATTTAGCTGGTTCAGCAATATAATTTCTTCCCAGTTATAGCGCCCCCTATTGTTTAATCAAGGTGAAAACCAGGACATACACTTGAATTGACCTTAGGTATGATTGTTATGAACAGCTTTGAAAAATGTCAAAGTCTTTTGAAGTTACGCTAAAAAAACTTTTTCATTCCCAAAAAATTATTTTAAAAAATCATATTAAAAAAAATAAGCAAATTATCCAAAATCCCTTCACATCTTTTGGTCAGCCGCTCCTCCTCTCTTGTCAGGGAAAGTTGTGATGTGATTGAGTTTGACGGCCGGGAGGAGTTAACGAAAGTACGTTGGACTTACTATGCAAATTTCTACTAATTTGCATAAGTTTAAAACATTTGTTAAAATACTCATCTAAATTTGACTGACTCACTGAACACACTGGATGAGATCATTTGTTTTTTTACGAAAGAAATGGGGAGAACCATGCCAAAAATATTTTTGGGGTACCACAGCGCCACCTATTGGACAAAATTCAAAAAATTTTCTGTGATTGTAGATGTCACTATGACTGATAAGAATTGTAATTTTCTGTTTAGAATATATATTTTTCATGAGTAAAAGGGCGAAAAATTTTAAAGCCTATAAGCCACGCCCACTTTTTAATCATTTTCAAAATGTAGCTTAAGGGTCCGATG
Organism: Nothobranchius furzeri; assembly: GCF_043380555.1. Lineage (NCBI taxonomy): Eukaryota > Metazoa > Chordata > Actinopteri > Cyprinodontiformes > Nothobranchiidae > Nothobranchius > Nothobranchius furzeri. Next base: position 16,115,970 of record NC_091745.1, read on the forward strand.
ACTAACATATGTGCCAAGTTCTGGGGAAATCCATCAAGCCGTTTAGCTCAAACAAACTTTTTGACTCTTTAGCGCCCCCTATTGGTGAATCCAAACAAAATGGGGTAGATAGGGCTTACCGCTCATACTTCATAAGGGTCTAGAGTCTCATCAGTTTATCTTGAGAAATGGTGAAGATATCATCAATTACCACATGTGCTAGCTAGCGCGCTGATTTTGACATGGTGTCATTAGCCCAATTTTCAATATTTCTGCATTTTTCTTCATCACAACAACTTAGCTTAGTCCATAGATCACATGTACGAAGTTTGAAGTTGATTCGACAAAAAATGATGAATAGGTGATTAAAAGTAAGTTTTGCGTTTTTTGCGATCTAGCAAAAAATCTAGTTAGGCGGAAATGGGCGTGGCCAATACAAAAAAGATGGAGAATCATCCAAGGATCATGGACATATAAAGTTTTTGACTATAGGACCTACGGTTTGGGAGCTAGTAGCTAAAACGTGTTGACCTCCGCAATAGCGCCACCTAGGTGACGCGGGGTCCAAATTTTCGAATCTGAGTAGCGGTCAGGATTTTCTATCAGACTGCCATGTCAGATTTTCCCTGGCAATTTCAGGCTCTTGCGCCCATACAGACACAGCGGAGAAGAATAATAATAATAAATAATAAATAATAAATAATGAAAAATCCGTAGAAAAACAATAGGGTTCCCTGCCCTTTGGGCTTGGAACCCTAACTAGAACTGCAAGCAGTTATCAACGGGTTCCAAGCCCCCAGCGCCAGTCGCCCACCCGCCCCGCCCTCAACTGCGCCAGTCCTCACGCGGTCCCGCCCCAAAAACACGTTCTCCCGCCAGCGTCCCGTCAGCTCACTTCAACTGGCGCAATGAAAGTAACACTCAGTATACGTTGTTAAACCTGCAAAGCCTATACACATATCTTTCAGAGGCATGGCTGACTTCTCAATTGTGATTACAATGGAATTCCACTGCTTCCTTATTAAAGAACGTGAAGATTTAATGAGTGAGATTATCAAACAATCATCTATACATCAACAGAATATTACAAATAACATAAACACTTGATAATGTCTTTAGACTTAATAGATTTTCAACAAAAACAATGAGTTTCATTTTGTGACTTACTGACCAATTGTTTTAAAAATCATGAAAAATACATAAATCATCATAAAATTACCAAAATATTCTCACATGGCAGTGTTAACATGCGGAATAATATGATGTTGTTTTTAAATCAGTAGACTCAAAGCTTTTTTGAAGAAAAATTGGGAAATATAACTATAAAGGTCACAACAAAAATTAAAATATTCATAAAAAAATAGTGCTACTTTCTATAATTAGGAGAAAATCTCAGATCACCTTAGGTACATGTGGAATGTTGTAAATGGCTTATATTTACTGTATACCTAAAAAGCTTTCTAACAAAAATTAATTACGTTGTTGTCCAACTATACAGAAAAACTGGTAAAAAGTTAAAAATTCATTAAAAATCTAAGCTTTTGTACAGAAATCTCAAAATATTCCCAGGGTGCCTCTGACACGTGAGAATTCTTCTTATATTTTTGTTGGGGTCATAAATGTAAAACTGTACTTACAATAAAATAATATTTGCATTAGTGTCTGTAGACAAAAATATGTCCAATAATTAAACACAAGGGGGTGCTCAAATCAAGACGACATTTTTTTTGTTTCATAAACCACCTAAGAGTGAACTTTGTAGCAAATTACAAGAAGATTGTGAGAACAGAATTTGCGCTACAATTGCTAGCCTAAAAATGTATTTTCATAAATATAAAGCGGAAACCTCTTCGTGGAGCTGCGGCTTTCGTCAAATAAGGTCTAGCCTATCCAGTTAACACAATCTGGAAATCTTAGCCTCTTACATGCAAATAATGATTTTTAGGAAATTTTTCAAATTTGAAATTTTAAATGATCATAAGCCACGCCCACTTTGATAAATCATTACCATATTGATAATGTAGTCTTAAGACTCTATAGTGATGACAACCACTAAGTTTCGTGCAGATCCATTTAGCCAGTTCAGCAGTATAATTTCTTCCCAGTTATAGCGCCCCCTATTGTTTAATCAAGTTGAAAACCAGGACATACACTTGAATTGACCTTACGTATGACTTTTATGAACAGCTTTGAAAAATGTCAAAATCTTTTGAAGTTACGCTAAAAAAACTTTTTCATTCCCAAAAAATTATTTAAAAAATCATATTAAACAAAATAAGCAAATTATCCAAAATCCCTTCACATCTTTTGGTCAGCCGCTCCTCCTCTCTTGTCAGGGGAAGTTGTGATGTGAATGAGTTTGACGGCCGGGAGGAGTTAACGAAAGTACGTTGGACATACTATGCAAATTTCTACTAATTTGCAAAAGTTTAAAACATTTTTTAAAGTACTCATCTAAATTTGACTGACTCAATGAACATACTGGATGAGATCATTTGTTTTTTTACGAAAAAAATGGGGAGAAACATGCCAAAAATATTTTTGGGGTACCACAGCGCCACCTATTGGACAAAATTCAAAAAATGTTCTGTGATTGTAGATGTCACTATGACTGATATGAATTGTAATTTTCTGTATAGAATATGTATTTTTCATGAGTCAATGGGCGAAAGCTTTTAAAGCCTATTTATAGCCTATAAGCCACGCCCACTTTTTAATCATTTTCAAAATATAGCTTAAGGGTCCGATGATTAACATATGTGCCAAGTTCTGTGGAAATCCATCAAGCCGTTTAGCTGAAACAAACTTTTTGACTCTTTAGCGCCCCCTATTGGTGAATCCACACAAAATGGGGTAGATAGGGCTTAACGCTCACACTTCATAAGGGTCTAGAGTCTCATCAATTTATCTTGAGAAATGGTGAAGATATCATCAATTACCACATGTGCTAGCTAGCGCACTGATTTTGACATGGTGTCATTAGCCCAATTTTCAATATTTCTGCATTTTTCTTCATCACAACAACTTATCTTAGTCCATAGATCGTATGTACGAAGTTTGAAGTTGATTCGACGAAAAATGACGAATAGGTGATTAAAACTAAGTTTTGCATTTTTTGCAATCTAGCAAAAAATCTAGTTAGGCGGAAATGGGCGTGGCCAATACAAAAAAGATGCAGAATCATCCAAGGACCATGTACATATAAAGTTTTTGACTGTAGGACCTACGGTTTGGGAGGTAGTAGCTGAAACATGTTCACCTCTGCAATAGCGCCACCTAGGTGACTCGGGGTCCAAATTTTCGAATCTGAGTAGCGGTCAGGATTTTCTATCAGACTGCCATGTCAGATTTTCCCTGGCAATTTCTGGCTCCTGCCCCCATACAAACGTAGCGGAGAAGAATAATAAATAACTAGAACTGCAAGCAGTTATCAACGGGTTCCAAGCCCCCAGCGCCAGTCGCCCACCCGCCCCGCCCTCAACTTCGCCAGTCCTCACGCGGTCCAGCCCCAAAAACACGTTCTCCCGCCGGCGTCCCGTCAGCTCACTTCAACCGGCGCAATGAAACTAACACTCAGGATACGTCATTAAACCGGCAAAGCCTATACACATATCTTTCAGAGGCATGGCTGACTTCTCAATCGTGGTTACAATGGAATTCCACTGTTTCCTTATTAAAGAACGTGAAGATTTAATGAGTGAGATTATCAAACAATATCTATACATCAACGGAATATTACAAATAGCATAAATCCTTGATAATGTCTTTAGATTTAAAAGATTTTCAACAAAAACTATGAGTTTCATTTTGTGACTTACTGACCAAATGTTTTAAAAAATCATGAAAAATACACAAATCATCCTAAAATTACCAAAATATTCTCACATGGCAGTGTTAACATGCGGAATACTATGATGTTGTTTTTAAATCAGTAGACTCAAAGCTTTTTTGAAGAAAAAATTGGGAAATATAACTATAAAGGTCACAACAAAAATTAAAATATTCATAAAAAAATAGTGCTACTTTCTAAAATTAGGAGAAAAATCTCAGATCACCATAGGTACATGTGGAATGTTGTAAATGGCTTATATTTACTGTATACCTAAAAAGCTTTCTAAAACAAATATTAATTACTTTGTTGTCCAACTATACAGAAAAACTGGTAAAAAGTTAAAAATTCATTAAAAATCTATGCTTTTGTATAGAAATCTCAAAATATTCCCAGGTTGCTTCTGTGATGTGAGAATTCTTCTCATATTTTTGATGGGGTCATAAATGTAAAACTGTACTTACAATAAAATAATATTTGCATTAGTGGCTGTAGACAAAAATATGTCCTACAATTAAACACTAGGGGGAGCTCAAATCAAGACGACATTTTTTTTGTTTCATAAACCACCTAAGAGTGAACTTTTTGGCAAATTACAAGAAGATTGTGAGAACAGAATTTGCGCTACAATTGCTAGCCTAAAAATTTATTTTCGTAAATATAAAGCGCACACCTCTTCGTGGAGCTGCGGCTTTCGTGACCTAAGCTCTAGCCTATCCAGTTAAGACAATCTGGAAATCTTAGCCTGTTACATGCAAATAGTGATTTTTAGGAAATTTTTCAAATTTGAAATTTTAAATGATCATAAACCACGCCCACTTTGATCAATCATTACCATATTGATATTGTGGTCTTAAGACTCTATAGTGATGATAACCACTAAGTTTCGTGCAGATCCATTTAGCCAGTTCAGCAGTATAATTTCTTCCCAGTTATAGCGCCCCCTATTGTTTAATCAAGTTGAAAACCAGGACATACACTTGAATTGACCTTAGGTATGGCTGTTATGAACAGCTTTGAAAATTGTCAAAATCTTTTGAAGTTACGCTAAAAAAACTTTTTCATTCCCAAAAAATTATTTTAAAAAATCATATAAAAAAAAATAAGCAAATTATCCAAAATCCCTTCACAACTTTTGGTCAGCCGCTCCTCCTCTCTTGTCAGGGAAAGTTGTGATGTGATTGAGTTTGACGGCCGGGAGGAGTTAACGAAAGTACGTTTGACATACTATGCAAATTTCTACTAATTAGCATAAGTTTAAAACACTTTTTAAAATACTCATCTAAATTTGACTGACTCAATGAACATACTGGATGAGATCATTTGTTTGTTTACGAAAAAAATGGGGAGAAACATGCCAAAAATATTTTTGGGGTACCACAGCGCCACCTATTGGACAAAATTCAAAAAATTTTCTGTGATTGTAGATGTCACTATGACTGATAAGAATTGTAATTTTCTGTTTAGAATATATATTTTTCATGAGTAAAAGGGCGAAAAATTTTAAAGCCTATAAGCCACGCCCACTTTTTAATCATTTTCAAAATGTAGCTTAAGGGTCCGATGACTAACATATGTGCCAAGTTCTGGGGAAATCCATCAAGCCGTTTAGCTCAAACAAACTTTTTGACTCTTTAGCGCCCCCTATTGGTGAATCCAAACAAAATGGGGTAGATAGGGCTTACCGCTCATACTTCATAAGGGTCTAGAGTCTCATCAGTTTATCTTGAGAAATGGTGAAGATATCATCAATTACCACATGTGCTAGCTAGCGCGCTGATTTTGACATGGTGTCATTAGCCCAATTTTCAATATTTCTGCATTTTTCTTCATCACAACAACTTAGCTTAGTCCATAGATCACATGTACGAAGTTTGAAGTTGATTCGACAAAAAATGATGAATAGGTGATTAAAAGTAAGTTTTGCGTTTTTTGCGATCTAGCAAAAAATCTAGTTAGGCGGAAATGGGCGTGGCCAATACAAAAAAGATGGAGAATCATCCAAGGATCATGGACATATGAAGTTTTTGACTATAGGACCTACGGTTTGGGAGCTAGTAACTAAAACGTGTTGACCTCCGCAATAGCGCCACCTAGGTGACGCGGGGTCCAAATTTTCGAATCTGAGTAGCGGTCAGGATTTTCTATCAGACTGCCATGTCAGATTTTCCCTGGCAATTTCAGGCTCTTGCGCCCATACAGACACAGCGGAGAAGAATAATAATAATAAATAATAAATAATAAATAATGAAAAATCCGTAGAAAAACAATAGGGTTCCCTGCCCTTTGGGCTTGGAACCCTAATAATGAAAAATCCGTAGAAAAACAATAGGGTTCCCTGCCCTTTGGGCTTGGAACCCTAACTAGAACTGCAAGCAGTTATCAACGGGTTCCAAGCCCCCAGCGCCAGTCGCCCACCCGGCCCCGCCCTCACCTTCGCCAGTCCTCACGCGGTCCCGCCCCAAAAACACGTTCTCCCGCCTGCGTCCCGTCAGCTCACTTCAACCGGCGCAATGAAAGTAACACTCAGGATACGTCATTAAACCTGCAAATCCTATACACATCTTTCAGAGGCATGGCTGACTTCTCAATCGTGATTACAATGGAATTCCACTGTTTCCTTATTAAAGAACGTGAAGATTTAATGAGTGAGATTATCAAACAATAATCTATACATCAACAGAATATTACAAACAACATAAATACTTGATAATGTCTTTAGATTTAATTGATTTTCAACAAAAACAATGAGTTTCATTTTGTGACTTACTGACCAAATGTTTCAAAAAATCATGAAAAATACATAACTCATCATAAAATTACCAAAATATTCTCACATGGCAGTGTTGACATGTGGAATAATATGATGTTGTTTTTAAATCAGTAGACTCAAAGCTTTTTTGAAGAAAAATCAGTAAATATAACTGTAAGGGTCACAGTCAAAATTAAAATATTCATAAAAAAATAGTGCTACTTTCTAAAATTTATAGAAAAATCTCAGATCACCATAGGTACATGTTGAATGTTCTAATTGGTTTATATTTACTGTATACCTAAAAAACTTTCTAACAAAAATTAATTACGTTGTCCAACTATACAGAAAAACTGGCAAAAAGTTAAAAAATCATTAAAAATCAATGCTTTCGTACAAAAATCTCAAAATATTCCGTGATTGCCTCTGTGATGTGAGAATTCTTTTTATATTTTTGTTGGGGTCATAAATGTAAAATTGTACCTACAATAAAATAATATTTGCGTTAGTTGCTGTAGACAAAAATATGTCCTATAATTAAACACAAGGGGGAGCTCAAATCAAGACGACATTTTTTTTTGTTTCATAAACCACCTAAGAGTGAACTTTATGGCAAATGTCAAGAAGATTGTGAAAACAGAATTTGCGCTACAATTGCTAGCCTAAAAATGTATTTTTGCAAATTTAAAGCGCAAACATCTTCGTGGAGCTGCGGTTTTCAATATCTAAGCTCATGGCTATCCAGTTAACATAATCTGGAAAACGTAGCTTCTTACATGAAAATAATGATTTTTAGGAAATTTTTCAAATTTGAAATTTTAAATGATCATAAACCACGCCCACATTGATCAATCATTACCATATTGATAATGTAGTCTTAAGACTCTACAATGATGACAACCACTAAGTTTCGTGCAGATCCATTTAACCAGGTCAGCAGTATAATGTATTGCTATTTATAGCGCCCCCTATTGTTTAATCAAGGTGAAAATCAAGACATACACTTGAATTGACCTTAGGTTTGACTGTTATGAACAGCTTTGAAAAATGTCCAAATATTTTGAAGTTATGCTAAAAAAACTTTTTCATTCCCCAAAAAATATTTAAAAAATTCATATTTAAAAAAGTAAGAAAATTATCCAAAATCCCTTCAGATCGTTTGGTCAGCCGCTCCTCCTCTCTTGTCAGGCAAAGTTGTGATGTGATTGGGTTTGACGGCCGGGAGGAGTTAACGAAAGTACGTTTGACTTACTATGCAAATTTCTACTAATTAGCATAAGTTTAAAACATTTTTTAAAATACTCATCTTAATTTGACTGAGTCAATGAACATACTGGATGAGACCATTTGCTTGTTTACTAAAATATTGAGGAGAAAAATGCCAAAAACATTTTTGGGGTACAACAGCGCCAACTATTGGACAAACTTCAAACTTTTTTCTGTGATTGTAGATGTCACTATGACTGATATAATTTGTAACTTTCTGTATAGAATATGTATTTTTCATCAGTTAAAGGGCAAAAAATTTTAAAGCCTATAAGCCACGCCCACTTTTTAATCATTTTCAAAATATAGCTTAAGGGTCCAATGATTAACATATGTGCCAAGTTCTGTGGAAATCCATCAAGCCGTTTAGCTCAAACTAACTTTTTGACTCTTTAGCGCCCCCTTTTGGTGAATCCAAACAAAATGGGGAAGGTAGGGCTTACCGCTCATACTTCATAAGGGTCTAGAGTCTCATCACTTTATCTTGAGATATGGTGAAGATATCATCAATTAGCACATGTGCTAGCTAGCGCACTGATTTTGACATGGTGTCATTAGCCCAATTTTCAATATTTCTGCGTTTTTCTGCATCACAACAACTTATCTTAGTCCATAGATCATATGTACGAAGTTTGAAGTTGATTCGACGAAAAATGACGAATAGGTGATTAAAACTAAGCTTTGCATTTTTTGCGATCTAGCAAAAAATCTAGTTAGGCGGAAATGGGCGTGGCCAATACAAAAAAGATGGGGAATCATCCAAGGATCATTTACATATAAAGATTTTTGACTGTAGGACCTACGGTTTGGGAGCTAGTAGCTGAAACATGTTGACCTCCGCAATAGCGCCACCTAGGTGACGCGGGGTCCAAATTTTTGAATCTGAGTAGCGGTCAGGATTTTCTATCAGACTGCCATGTCAGATTTTCCCTGGCAATTTCAGGCTCTTGCGCCCATATAGTTTTACCGGAGAAGAATAATAATAAACTAGAACTGCAAGCAGTTATCAACGGGTTCCAAGCCACCAGCGCCAGTCGCCCACCCGCCCCGCCCTCAACTTCGCCAGTCCTCACGCGGTCCCGCCCCAAAAACACGTTCTCCCGCCGGCGTCCCGTCAGCTCACTTCAACCGGCGCAATGAAAGTAACACTCAGGATACGTCATTAAACCTGCAAATCCTATACACATCTTTCAGAGGCATGGCTGACTTCTCAATCGTGATTACAATGGAATTCCACTGTTTCCTTATTAAAGAACGTGAAGATTTAATGAGTGAGATTATCAAACAATAATCTATACATCAACAGAATATTACAAACAACATAAATACTTGATAATGTCTTTAGATTTAATTGATTTTCAACAAAAACAATGAGTTTCATTTTGTGACTTACTGACCAAATGTTTCAAAAAATCATGAAAAATACATAACTCATCATAAAATTACCAAAATATTCTCACATGGCAGTGTTGACATGTGGAATAATATGATGTTGTTTTTAAATCAGTAGACTCAAAGCTTTTTTGAAGAAAAATCAGTAAATATAACTGTAAGGGTCACAGTCAAAATTAAAATATTCATAAAAAAATAGTGCTACTTTCTAAAATTTATAGAAAAATCTCAGATCACCATAGGTACATGTTGAATGTTGTAATTGGTTTATATTTACTGTATACCTAAAAAACTTTCTAACAAAAATTAATTACGTTGTTGTCCAACTATACAGAAAAACTGGCAAAAAGTTAAAAAATCATTAAAAATCAATGCTTTCGTACAAAAATCTCAAAATATTCCGAGATTGCCTCTGTGATGTGAGAATTCTTTTTATATTTTTGTTGGGGTCATAAATGTAAAATTGTACCTACAATAAAATAATATTTGCGTTAGTTGCTGTAGACAAAAATATGTCCTATAATTAAACACAAGGGGGAGCTCAAATCAAGACGACATTTTTTTTTGTTTCATAAACCACCTAAGAGTGAACTTTATGGCAAATGTCAAGAAGATTGTGAAAACAGAATTTGCGCTACAATTGCTAGCCTAAAAATGTATTTTTGTAAATTTAAAGCGCAAACATCTTCGTGGAGCTGCGGTTTTCAATATCTAAGCTCATGGCTATCCAGTTAACATAATCTGGAAAACGTAGCTTCTTACATGAAAATAATGATTTTTAGGAAATTTTTCAAATTTGAAATTTTAAATGATCATAAACCACGCCCACATTGATCAATCATTACCATATTGATAATGTAGTCTTAAGACTCTACAATGATGACAACCACTAAGTTTCGTGCAGATCCATTTAACCAGGTCAGCAGTATAATGTATTGCTATTTATAGCGCCCCCTATTGTTTAATCAAGGTGAAAATCAAGACATACACTTGAATTGACCTTAGGTTTGATTGTTATGAACACCTTTGAAAAATGTCAAAATCTTTTGAAGTTACGCTAAAAAAACTTTTTCATTCCCAAAAAATGATTTAAAAAAATCATAATAAAAAAAATAAGCAAATTATCCAAAATCCCTTCACATCTTTTGGTCAGCCGCTCCTCCTCTCTTGTCAGGGAAAGTTGTGATGTGATTGAGTTTGACGGCTGGGAGGAGTTAACGAAAGTACGTTAGACTTACTATGCACATTTCTGCTAATTTGCATAAGTTTAAAACATTTTTTAAAATACTCATCTAAATTTGACTGACTCAATGAACACACTGGATGAGATTATTTGTTTTTTTACGTAAGAAATGGGGAGAAACATGCCAAAAATATTTTTGGGGTACCACAGCGCCACCTATTGGACCAAATTCAAAAAATTTTCTGTGATTGTAGATGTCACTATGACTGATAAGAATTGTAATTTTCTGTTTAGAATATATATTTTTCATGAGTAAAAGGGCGAAAAATTTTAAAGCCTATAAGCCACGCCCACTTTTTAATCATTTTCAAAATGTAGCTTAAGGGTCCGATGACTAACATATGTGCCAAGTTCTGGGGAAATCCATCAAGCCGTTTAGCTCAAACAAACTTTTTGACTCTTTAGCGCCCCCTATTGGTGAATCCAAACAAAATGGGGTAGATAGGGCTTACCGCTCATACTTCATAAGGGTCTAGAGTCTCATCAGTTTATCTTGAGAAATGGTGAAGATATCATCAATTACCACATGTGCTAGCTAGCGCGCTGATTTTGACATGGTGTCATTAGCCCAATTTTCAATATTTCTGCATTTTTCTTCATCACAACAACTTAGCTTAGTCCATAGATCACATGTACGAAGTTTGAAGTTGATTCGACAAAAAATGATGAATAGGTGATTAAAAGTAAGTTTTGCGTTTTTTGCGATCTAGCAAAAAATCTAGTTAGGCGGAAATGGGCGTGGCCAATACAAAAAAGATGGAGAATCATCCAAGGATCATGGACATATAAAGTTTTTGACTATAGGACCTACGGTTTGGGAGCTAGTAGCTAAAACGTGTTGACCTCCGCAATAGCGCCACCTAGGTGACGCGGGGTCCAAATTTTCGAATCTGAGTAGCGGTCAGGATTTTCTATCAGACTGCCATGTCAGATTTTCCCTGGCAATTTCAGGCTCTTGCGCCCATACAGACACAGCGGAGAAGAATAATAATAATAAATAATAAATAATAAATAATGAAAAATCCGTAGAAAAACAATAGGGTTCCCTGCCCTTTGGGCTTGGAACCCTAACTAGAACTGCAAGCAGTTATCAACGGGTTCCAAGCCACCAGCGCCAGTCGCCCACCCGCCCCGCCCTCAACTTCGCCAGTCCTCACGCGGTCCCGCCCCAAAAACACGTTCTCCCGCCGGCGTCCCGTCAGCTCACTTCAACCGGCGCAATGAAACTAACACTCAGGATACGTCATTAAACCGGCTAAGCCTATACACATATCTTTCAGAGGCATGGCTGACTTCTCAATCGTGATTACAATGGAATTCCACTGTTTCCTTATTAAAGAACGTGAAGATTTAATGAGTGAGATTATTAAACAATAATCTATACATCAACAGAATGTTACAAATAACATAAATACTTTATAATGTGTTTAGATTTAATAGATTTTCAACAAAAACAATGAGTTTCATTTTGTGACTTGCTGACCAAATGTTTAAAAAAATCATGAAAAATACACAACTCATCCTAAAATTACCAAAATATTCTCACATGGCAGTGGTAACATGCGGAATAATATGATGTTGTTTTTAAATCAGTAGACTCAAAGCTTTTTTAAAGAAAAATTGGGAAATATAACTATAAAGGTCACAACAAAAATTAAAATATTCATAAAAAAATAGTGCTACTTTCTAAAATTAGGAGAAAAATCTCAGATAACCATAGGTACATGTGGAATGTTGTAAATGGCTTATATTTACTGTATACCTAAAAAGCTTTCTAACAAAAATTAATTACGTTGTTGTCCAACTATACAAAATAACTGGCAAAAAGTAAAAAATTCATTAAAAATCAATGCTTTTGTACAAAAATCTCAAAATATTCCCAGATTGCCTCTGTGACGTGTGTATTGTGGTCATATTTTTGTAAGATCATAAATGTAAAACTTTTCTTACAATAAAATAATATTTGCATTAGTGGCTGTAGACAAAAATATGTCCTATAATTGAACACTAGGGGGAGCTCAAATCAAGACGACATTTTTTTTGTTTCATAAACCACCTAAGAGTGAACTTTGTGGTAAATTACAAGAAGATTGTGAGAACAGAATTTGTGCCACACTTGCTAGCGTAAAAATGTATTTTTGTTAATATAAAGCGCAAACCTCTTTGTGGAGCTGCGGCTATCGTGACATAAGCTCTAGCCTATCCAGTAACCACAATCTGGAAATCTTAGCCTCTTACATGCAAATAGTGATTTTTAGGAAATTTTTCAAATTTGAAATTTTAAATGATCGTAAACCACGCCCACTTTGATCAATCATTACCATATTGATAATGTAGTCTTAAGACTCTATAGTGATGACAACCACTAAGTTTCGTGCAGATCCATTTAGCTGGTTGAGCAGTATAATTTCTTCCCAGTTATAGCGCCCCCTATTGTTTAATCAAGTTGAAAACCAGGACATACACTTGAATTGACCTTAGGTATGAGTGTTATGAACAGCTTTGAAAAATGTCAAAATCTTTTGAAGTTACGCTAAAAAAACTTTTTCATTCCCAAAAAATTATTTAAAAAAATCATATTAAAAAAAATAAGCAAATTATCCAAAATCCCTTCACAACTTTTGGTCAGCCGCTCCCCCCCTCTTGTCAGGCAAAGTTGTGATGTGATTGAGTTTGACGGCCGGGAGGAGTTAACGAAAGTACGTTTGACTTACTATGCAAATTTCTACTAATTAGCATAAGTTTAAATTATTTTTTAAAATACTCATCTAAATTTGACTGACTCAATGAACATACTGGATGAGCCCATTTGTTTTTTTACTAAAACATTGAGGAGAGACATGCCAAAACCTTTTTTGGGGTACAACAGCGCCACCTATTGGACAAAATTCAAATTTATATCTGTGATTGTAGATGTCACTATGACTGATAAAATTTGTAACTTTCTGTATAGAATATGTATTTTTCATCAGTTAAAGGGCGAAAATTTTTAAAGCCTATAAGCCACGCCCACTTTTTAATCATTTTCAAAATATAGCTTAAAGGTCTGATGATTAACATATGTGCCAAGTTCTGTGGAAATCCATCAAGCCGTTTAGCTCAAACTAACTTTTTGCCTCTTTAGCGCCCCCTTTTGGTGAATCCGAACAAAATGGGGAAGATAGGGCTTACCGCTCATACTTCATAAGGGTCTAGAGTCTCATCACTTTATCTTGAGATATGGTGAAGATATCATCAATTAGCACATGTGATAGCTAGCGCACTGATTTTGACATGTTGTCATTAGCCCAATTTTCAATATTTCTGCGTTTTTCTGCATCACAACAACTTATCTTAGTCCATAGATCATATGTACAAAGTTTGAAGTTGATTCGACGAAAAATGACGAATAGGTGATTAAAACTAAGTTTTGCATTTTTTGCGATCTAGCAAAAAATCTAGTTAGGCGGAAATGGGCGTGGCCAATACAAAAAAGATGGAGAATCATCCAAGGATCATGGACATATAAAGTTTTTGACTATAGGACCTACGGTTTGGGAGCTAGTAACTAAAACGTGTTGACCTCCGCAATAGCGCCACCTAGGTGACGCGGGGTCCAAATTCTCGAACCTGAGTAGCGGTCAGGATTTTCTATCAGACTGCCATGTCAGATTTTCCCTGGCAATTTCAGGCTCTTGCGCCCATACAGACACAGCGGAGAAGAATAATAATAATAAATAATAAATAATAAATAATGAAAAATCCGTAGAAAAACAATAGGGTTCCCTGCCCTTTGGGCTTGGAACCCTAATAACTAGAACTGCAAGCAGTTATCAACGGGTTCCAAGCCACCAGCGCCAGTCGCCGACCCGCCCCGCACTCAACTTCGCCAGTCCTCATGCGGTCCCGCCCCAAAAACACGTTCTCCCGCCGGCGTCCCGTCAGCTCACTTCAACCGGCGCAATGAAAGTAACACTCAGGATACGTCATTAAACCTGCAAATCCTATACACATCTTTCAGAGGCATGGCTGACTTCTCAATCGTGATTACAATGGAATTCCACTGTTTCCTTATTAAAGAACGTGAAGATTTAATGAGTGAGATTATCAAACAATAATCTATACATCAACAGAATATTACAAACAACATAAATACTTGATAATGTCTTTAGATTTAATTGATTTTCAACAAAAACAATGAGTTTCATTTTGTGACTTACTGACCAAATGTTTCAAAAAATCATGAAAAATACATAACTCATCATAAAATTACCAAAATATTCTCACATGGCAGTGTTGACATGTGGAATAATATGATGTTGTTTTTAAATCAGTAGACTCAAAGCTTTTTTGAAGAAAAATCAGTAAATATAACTGTAAGGGTCACAGTCAAAATTAAAATATTCATAAAAAAATAGTGCTACTTTCTAAAATTTATAGAAAAATCTCAGATCACCATAGGTACATGTTGAATGTTGTAATTGGTTTATATTTACTGTATACCTAAAAAACTTTCTAACAAAAATTAATTACGTTGTTGTCCAACTATACAGAAAAACTGGCAAAAAGTTAAAAAATCATTAAAAATCAATGCTTTCGTACAAAAATCTCAAAATATTCCGAGATTGCCTCTGTGATGTGAGAATTCTTTTTATATTTTTGTTGGGGTCATAAATGTAAAATTGTACCTACAATAAAATAATATTTGCGTTAGTTGCTGTAGACAAAAATATGTCCTATAATTAAACACAAGGGGGAGCTCAAATCAAGACGACATTTTTTTTTGTTTCATAAACCACCTAAGAGTGAACTTTATGGCAAATGTCAAGAAGATTGTGAAAACAGAATTTGCGCTACAATTGCTAGCCTAAAAATGTATTTTTGTAAATTTAAAGCGCAAACATCTTCGTGGAGCTGCGGTTTTCAATATCTAAGCTCATGGCTATCCAGTTAACATAATCTGGAAAACGTAGCTTCTTACATGAAAATAATGATTTTTAGGAAATTTTTCAAATTTGAAATTTTAAATGATCATAAACCACGCCCACATTGATCAATCATTACCATATTGATAATGTAGTCTTAAGACTCTACAATGATGACAACCACTAAGTTTCGTGCAGATCCATTTAACCAGGTCAGCAGTATAATGTATTGCTATTTATAGCGCCCCCTATTGTTTAATCAAGGTGAAAATCAAGACATACACTTGAATTGACCTTAGGTTTGATTGTTATGAACACCTTTGAAAAATGTCAAAATCTTTTGAAGTTACGCTAAAAAAACTTTTTCATTCCCAAAAAATGATTTAAAAAAATCATAATAAAAAAAATAAGCAAATTATCCAAAATCCCTTCACATCTTTTGGTCAGCCGCTCCTCCTCTCTTGTCAGGGAAAGTTGTGATGTGATTGAGTTTGACGGCTGGGAGGAGTTAACGAAAGTACGTTAGACTTACTATGCACATTTCTGCTAATTTGCATAAGTTTAAAACATTTTTTAAAATACTCATCTAAATTTGACTGACTCAATGAACACACTGGATGAGATTATTTGTTTTTTTACGTAAGAAATGGGGAGAAACATGCCAAAAATATTTTTGGGGTACCACAGCGCCACCTATTGGACCAAATTCAAAAAATTTTCTGTGATTGTAGATGTCACTATGACTGATAAGAATTGTAATTTTCTGTTTAGAATATATATTTTTCATGAGTAAAAGGGCGAAAAATTTTAAAGCCTATAAGCCACGCCCACTTTTTAATCATTTTCAAAATGTAGCTTAAGGGTCCGATGACTAACATATGTGCCAAGTTCTGGGGAAATCCATCAAGCCGTTTAGCTCAAACAAACTTTTTGACTCTTTAGCGCCCCCTATTGGTGAATCCAAACAAAATGGGGTAGATAGGGCTTACCGCTCATACTTCATAAGGGTCTAGAGTCTCATCAGTTTATCTTGAGAAATGGTGAAGATATCATCAATTACCACATGTGCTAGCTAGCGCGCTGATTTTGACATGGTGTCATTAGCCCAATTTTCAATATTTCTGCATTTTTCTTCATCACAACAACTTAGCTTAGTCCATAGATCACATGTACGAAGTTTGAAGTTGATTCGACAAAAAATGATGAATAGGTGATTAAAAGTAAGTTTTGCGTTTTTTGCGATCTAGCAAAAAATCTAGTTAGGCGGAAATGGGCGTGGCCAATACAAAAAAGATGGAGAATCATCCAAGGATCATGGACATATAAAGTTTTTGACTATAGGACCTACGGTTTGGGAGCTAGTAGCTAAAACGTGTTGACCTCCGCAATAGCGCCACCTAGGTGACGCGGGGTCCAAATTTTCGAATCTGAGTAGCGGTCAGGATTTTCTATCAGACTGCCATGTCAGATTTTCCCTGGCAATTTCAGGCTCTTGCGCCCATACAGACACAGCGGAGAAGAATAATAATAATAAATAATAAATAATAAATAATGAAAAATCCGTAGAAAAACAATAGGGTTCCCTGCCCTTTGGGCTTGGAACCCTAACTAGAACTGCAAGCAGTTATCAACGGGTTCCAAGCCACCAGCGCCAGTCGCCCACCCGCCCCGCCCTCAACTTCGCCAGTCCTCACGCGGTCCCGCCCCAAAAACACGTTCTCCCGCCGGCGTCCCGTCAGCTCACTTCAACCGGCGCAATGAAACTAACACTCAGGATACGTCATTAAACCGGCTAAGCCTATACACATATCTTTCAGAGGCATGGCTGACTTCTCAATCGTGATTACAATGGAATTCCACTGTTTCCTTATTAAAGAACGTGAAGATTTAATGAGTGAGATTATTAAACAATAATCTATACATCAACAGAATGTTACAAATAACATAAATACTTTATAATGTGTTTAGATTTAATAGATTTTCAACAAAAACAATGAGTTTCATTTTGTGACTTGCTGACCAAATGTTTAAAAAAATCATGAAAAATACACAACTCATCCTAAAATTACCAAAATATTCTCACATGGCAGTGGTAACATGCGGAATAATATGATGTTGTTTTTAAATCAGTAGACTCAAAGCTTTTTTAAAGAAAAATTGGGAAATATAACTATAAAGGTCACAACAAAAATTAAAATATTCATAAAAAAATAGTGCTACTTTCTAAAATTAGGAGAAAAATCTCAGATAACCATAGGTACATGTGGAATGTTGTAAATGGCTTATATTTACTGTATACCTAAAAAGCTTTCTAACAAAAATTAATTACGTTGTTGTCCAACTATACAAAATAACTGGCAAAAAGTAAAAAATTCATTAAAAATCAATGCTTTTGTACAAAAATCTCAAAATATTCCCAGATTGCCTCTGTGACGTGTGTATTGTGGTCATATTTTTGTAAGATCATAAATGTAAAACTTTTCTTACAATAAAATAATATTTGCATTAGTGGCTGTAGACAAAAATATGTCCTATAATTGAACACTAGGGGGAGCTCAAATCAAGACGACATTTTTTTTGTTTCATAAACCACCTAAGAGTGAACTTTGTGGTAAATTACAAGAAGATTGTGAGAACAGAATTTGTGCCACACTTGCTAGCGTAAAAATGTATTTTTGTTAATATAAAGCGCAAACCTCTTTGTGGAGCTGCGGCTATCGTGACATAAGCTCTAGCCTATCCAGTAACCACAATCTGGAAATCTTAGCCTCTTACATGCAAATAGTGATTTTTAGGAAATTTTTCAAATTTGAAATTTTAAATGATCGTAAACCACGCCCACTTTGATCAATCATTACCATATTGATAATGTAGTCTTAAGACTCTATAGTGATGACAACCACTAAGTTTCGTGCAGATCCATTTAGCTGGTTGAGCAGTATAATTTCTTCCCAGTTATAGCGCCCCCTATTGTTTAATCAAGTTGAAAACCAGGACATACACTTGAATTGACCTTAGGTATGAGTGTTATGAACAGCTTTGAAAAATGTCAAAATCTTTTGAAGTTACGCTAAAAAAACTTTTTCATTCCCAAAAAATTATTTAAAAAAATCATATTAAAAAAAATAAGCAAATTATCCAAAATCCCTTCACAACTTTTGGTCAGCCGCTCCCCCCCTCTTGTCAGGCAAAGTTGTGATGTGATTGAGTTTGACGGCCGGGAGGAGTTAACGAAAGTACGTTTGACTTACTATGCAAATTTCTACTAATTAGCATAAGTTTAAATTATTTTTTAAAATACTCATCTAAATTTGACTGACTCAATGAACATACTGGATGAGCCCATTTGTTTTTTTACTAAAACATTGAGGAGAGACATGCCAAAACCTTTTTTGGGGTACAACAGCGCCACCTATTGGACAAAATTCAAATTTATATCTGTGATTGTAGATGTCACTATGACTGATAAAATTTGTAACTTTCTGTATAGAATATGTATTTTTCATCAGTTAAAGGGCGAAAATTTTTAAAGCCTATAAGCCACGCCCACTTTTTAATCATTTTCAAAATATAGCTTAAAGGTCTGATGATTAACATATGTGCCAAGTTCTGTGGAAATCCATCAAGCCGTTTAGCTCAAACTAACTTTTTGCCTCTTTAGCGCCCCCTTTTGGTGAATCCGAACAAAATGGGGAAGATAGGGCTTACCGCTCATACTTCATAAGGGTCTAGAGTCTCATCACTTTATCTTGAGATATGGTGAAGATATCATCAATTAGCACATGTGATAGCTAGCGCACTGATTTTGACATGTTGTCATTAGCCCAATTTTCAATATTTCTGCGTTTTTCTGCATCACAACAACTTATCTTAGTCCATAGATCATATGTACAAAGTTTGAAGTTGATTCGACGAAAAATGACGAATAGGTGATTAAAACTAAGTTTTGCATTTTTTGCGATCTAGCAAAAAATCTAGTTAGGCGGAAATGGGCGTGGCCAATACAAAAAAGATGGAGAATCATCCAAGGATCATGGACATATAAAGTTTTTGACTATAGGACCTACGGTTTGGGAGCTAGTAACTAAAACGTGTTGACCTCCGCAATAGCGCCACCTAGGTGACGCGGGGTCCAAATTCTCGAACCTGAGTAGCGGTCAGGATTTTCTATCAGACTGCCATGTCAGATTTTCCCTGGCAATTTCAGGCTCTTGCGCCCATACAGACACAGCGGAGAAGAATAATAATAATAAATAATAAATAATAAATAATGAAAAATCCGTAGAAAAACAATAGGGTTCCCTGCCCTTTGGGCTTGGAACCCTAATAACTAGAACTGCAAGCAGTTATCAACGGGTTCCAAGCCACCAGCGCCAGTCGCCGACCCGCCCCGCACTCAACTTCGCCAGTCCTCATGCGGTCCCGCCCCAAAAACACGTTCTCCCGCCGGCGTCCCGTCAGCTCACTTCAACCGGCGCAATGAAAGTAACACTCAGGATACGTCATTAAACCTGCAAATCCTATACACATCTTTCAGAGGCATGGCTGACTTCTCAATCGTGATTACAATGGAATTCCACTGTTTCCTTATTAAAGAACGTGAAGATTTAATGAGTGAGATTATCAAACAATAATCTATACATCAACAGAATATTACAAACAACATAAATACTTGATAATGTCTTTAGATTTAATTGATTTTCAACAAAAACAATGAGTTTCATTTTGTGACTTACTGACCAAATGTTTCAAAAAATCATGAAAAATACATAACTCATCATAAAATTACCAAAATATTCTCACATGGCAGTGTTGACATGTGGAATAATATGATGTTGTTTTTAAATCAGTAGACTCAAAGCTTTTTTGAAGAAAAATCAGTAAATATAACTGTAAGGGTCACAGTCAAAATTAAAATATTCATAAAAAAATAGTGCTACTTTCTAAAATTTATAGAAAAATCTCAGATCACCATAGGTACATGTTGAATGTTGTAATTGGTTTATATTTACTGTATACCTAAAAAACTTTCTAACAAAAATTAATTACGTTGTTGTCCAACTATACAGAAAAACTGGCAAAAAGTTAAAAAATCATTAAAAATCAATGCTTTCGTACAAAAATCTCAAAATATTCCGAGATTGCCTCTGTGATGTGAGAATTCTTTTTATATTTTTGTTGGGGTCATAAATGTAAAATTGTACCTACAATAAAATAATATTTGCGTTAGTTGCTGTAGACAAAAATATGTCCTATAATTAAACACAAGGGGGAGCTCAAATCAAGACGACATTTTTTTTTGTTTCATAAACCACCTTAGAGTGAACTTTATGGCAAATGTCAAGAAGATTGTGAAAACAGAATTTGCGCTACAATTGCTAGCCTAAAAATGTATTTTTGTAAATTTAAAGCGCAAACATCTTCGTGGAGCTGCGGTTTTCAATATCTAAGCTCATGGCTATCCAGTTAACATAATCTGGAAAACGTAGCTTCTTACATGAAAATAATGATTTTTAGGAAATTTTTCAAATTTGAAATTTTAAATGATCATAAACCACGCCCACATTGATCAATCATTACCATATTGATAATGTAGTCTTAAGACTCTACAATGATGACAACCACTAAGTTTCGTGCAGATCCATTTAACCAGGTCAGCAGTATAATGTATTGCTATTTATAGCGCCCCCTATTGTTTAATCAAGGTGAAAATCAAGACATACACTTGAATTGACCTTAGGTTTGACTGTTATGAACACCTTTGAAAAATGTCAAAATCTTTTGAAGTTACGCTAAAAAAACTTTTTCATTCCCAAAAAATGATTTAAAAAAATCATAATAAAAAAAATAAGCAAATTATCCAAAATCCCTTCACATCTTTTGGTCAGCCGCTCCTCCTCTCTTGTCAGGGAAAGTTGTGATGTGATTGAGTTTGACGGCTGGGAGGAGTTAACGAAAGTACGTTGGACTTACTATGCACATTTCTGCTAATTTGCATAAGTTTAAAACATTTTTTAAAATACTCATCTAAATTTGACTGACTCAATGAACACACTGGATGAGATTATTTGTTTTTTTACGTAAGAAATGGGGAGAAACATGCCAAAAATATTTTTGGGGTACCACAGCGCCACCTATTGGACCAAATTCAACAAATTTTCTGTGATTGTAGATGTCACTATGACTGATAAGAATTGTAATTTTCTGTTTAGAATATATATTTTTCATGAGTAAAAGGGCGAAAAATTTTGAAGCCTATAAGCCACGCCCACTTTTTAATCATTTTCAAAATGTAGCTTAAGGGTCCGATGACTAACATATGTGCCAAGTTCTGGGGAAATCCATCAAGCCGTTTAGCTCAAACAAACTTTTTGACTCTTTAGCGCCCCCTATTGGTGAATCCAAACAAAATGGGGTAGATAGGGCTTACCGCTCATACTTCATAAGGGTCTAGAGTCTCATCAGTTTATCTTGAGAAATGGTGAAGATATCATCAATTACCACATGTGCTAGCTAGCGCGCTGATTTTGACATGGTGTCATTAGCCCAATTTTCAATATTTCTGCATTTTTCTTCATCACAACAACTTAGCTTAGTCCATAGATCACATGTACGAAGTTTGAAGTTGATTCGACAAAAAATGATGAATAGGTGATTAAAAGTAAGTTTTGCGTTTTTTGCGATCTAGCAAAAAATCTAGTTAGGCGGAAATGGGCGTGGCCAATACAAAAAAGATGGAGAATCATCCAAGGATCATGGACATATAAAGTTTTTGACTATAGGACCTACGGTTTGGGAGCTAGTAGCTAAAACGTGTTGACCTCCGCAATAGCGCCACCTAGGTGACGCGGGGTCCAAATTTTCGAATCTGAGTAGCGGTCAGGATTTTCTATCAGACTGCCATGTCAGATTTTCCCTGGCAATTTCAGGCTCTTGCGCCCATACAGACACAGCGGAGAAGAATAATAATAATAAATAATAAATAATAAATAATGAAAAATCCGTAGAAAAACAATAGGGTTCCCTGCCCTTTGGGCTTGGAACCCTAACTAGAACTGCAAGCAGTTATCAACGGGTTCCAAGCCCCCAGCGCCAGTCGCCCACCCGCCCCGCCCTCAACTTCGCCAGTCCTCACGCGGTCCCGCCCCAAAAACACGTTCTCCCGCCGGCGTCCCGTCAGCTCACTTCAACCGGCGCAACGAAAGTAACACTCGGGATACGTCATTAAACCTGCAAAGCCTATACACATATCTTTCAGAGGCATGGCTGACTTCTCAACCGTGATTACAATGGAATTCCACTGTTTCCTTATTAAAGAACGTGAAGATTTAATGAGTGAGATTATCAAACAATGATCTATACATCAACAGAATATTACAAATAACATAAATACTTGATAATGTCTTTAGATTTAAAAGATTTTCAACAAAAACTACGAGTTTCATTTTGTGACTTACTGACCAAATGTTTTAAAAAATCATGAAAAATACATAAATCATCATAAAATTACCAAAATATTCTCACATGGCAGTGTTAAGATGCGGAATAATATGATGTTGTTTTTAAATCAGTAGACTCAAAGCTTTTTTGAAGAAAAATTGGGAAATATAACTATAAAGGTCACAACAAAAATTCAAATATTCATAAAAAAATAGTGCTACTTTCTAAAATTAGGAGAAAAATCTCAGATCACCATAGGTACATGTGGAATGTTGTAAATGGCTTATATTTACTGTATACCTAAAAAAAACTTTCTAACAAAAATTAATTACGTTGTTGTCCAACTATACAGAAAAACTGGTAAAAAGTTAAAAATTCATTAAAAATCTATGCTTTTGTACAGAAATCTCAAAATATTCCCAGGTTGCCTCTGTGATGTGAGAATTCTTCTTATATTTTTGTTGGGGTCATAAATGTAAAACTGTACTTACAATAAAATAATATTTGCATTAGTGGCTGTAGACAAAAATATGTCCTACAATTAAACACAAGGGGGAGCTCAAATCAATACGACATTTTTTTTCTTTCATAAACCACCTAAGAGTGAACTTTGTGGCAAATTACAAGAAGATTGTGAGAACAGAATTTGCGCTACAATTGCTAGCCTAAAAATGTATTTTCGTAAATATAAAGCGCAAACCTCTTCATGGAGCTGCGGCTTTCGTGACATAAGCTCTAGCCAATCCAGTTGACACAATCTGGAAATCTTAGCCTCTTACATGCAAATTGTGATTTTTAGGGAATTTTTCAAATTTGAAATTTTAAATGATCATAAACCACGCCCACTTTGATCAATCATTACCATATTGATAATGTAGTCTTAAGACTCTATAGTGATGACAACCACTAAGTTTCGTGCAGATCCATTTAGCTGGTTCAGCAATATAATTTCTTCCCAGTTATAGCGCCCCCTATTGTTTAATCAAGGTGAAAACCAGGACATACACTTGAATTGACCTTAGGTATGATTGTTATGAACAGCTTTGAAAAATGTCAAAGTCTTTTGAAGTTACGCTAAAAAAACTTTTTCATTCCCAAAAAATTATTTTAAAAAATCATATTAAAAAAAATAAGCAAATTATCCAAAATCCCTTCACATCTTTTGGTCAGCCGCTCCTCCTCTCTTGTCAGGGAAAGTTGTGATGTGATTGAGTTTGACGGCCGGGAGGAGTTAACGAAAGTACGTTGGACTTACTATGCAAATTTCTACTAATTTGCATAAGTTTAAAACATTTGTTAAAATACTCATCTAAATTTGACTGACTCACTGAACACACTGGATGAGATCATTTGTTTTTTTACGAAAGAAATGGGGAGAACCATGCCAAAAATATTTTTGGGGTACCACAGCGCCACCTATTGGACAAAATTCAAAAAATTTTCTGTGATTGTAGATGTCACTATGACTGATAAGAATTGTAATTTTCTGTTTAGAATATATATTTTTCATGAGTAAAAGGGCGAAAAATTTTAAAGCCTATAAGCCACGCCCACTTTTTAATCATTTTCAAAATGTAGCTTAAGGGTCCGATGACTAACATATGTGCCAAGTTCTGGGGAAATCCATCAAGCCGTTTAGCTCAAACAAACTTTTTGACTCTTTAGCGCCCCCTATTGGTGAATCCAAACAAAATGGGGTAGATAGGGCTTACCGCTCATACTTCATAAGGGTCTAGAGTCTCATCAGTTTATCTTGAGAAATGGTGAAGATATCATCAATTACCACATGTGCTAGCTAGCGCGCTGATTTTGACATGGTGTCATTAGCCCAATTTTCAATATTTCTGCATTTTTCTTCATCACAACAACTTAGCTTAGTCCATAGATCACATGTACGAAGTTTGAAGTTGATTCGACAAAAAATGATGAATAGGTGATTAAAAGTAAGTTTTGCGTTTTTTGCGATCTAGCAAAAAATCTAGTTAGGCGGAAATGGGCGTGGCCAATACAAAAAAGATGGAGAATCATCCAAGGATCATGGACATATAAAGTTTTTGACTATAGGACCTACGGTTTGGGAGCTAGTAGCTAAAACGTGTTGACCTCCGCAATAGCGCCACCTAGGTGACGCGGGGTCCAAATTTTCGAATCTGAGTAGCGGTCAGGATTTTCTATCAGACTGCCATGTCAGATTTTCCCTGGCAATTTCAGGCTCTTGCGCCCATACAGACACAGCGGAGAAGAATAATAATAATAAATAATAAATAATAAATAATGAAAAATCCGTAGAAAAACAATAGGGTTCCCTGCCCTTTGGGCTTGGAACCCTAATAAACTAGAACTGCAAGCAGTTATCAACGGGTTCCAAGCCCCCAGCGCCAGTCGCCCACCCGGCCCCGCCCTCACCTTCGCCAGTCCTCACGCGGTCCCGCCCCAAAAACACGTTCTCCCGCCGGCGTCCTGTCAGCTCACTTCAACCGGCGCAATGAAAGTAACACTCAGGATACGTCGTTAAACCTGCAAATCCTATACACATCTTTCAGAGGCATGGCTGACTTCTCAATCGTGATTACAATGGAATTCCACTGTTTCCTTATTAAAGAACGTGAAGATTTAATGAGTGAGATTATCAAACAATAATCTATACATCAACAGAATATTACAAACAACATAAATACTTGATAATGTCTTTAGATTTAATTGATTTTCAACAAAAACAATGAGTTTCATTTTGTGACTTACTGACCAAATGTTTCAAAAAATCATGAAAAATACATAACTCATCATAAAATTACAAAAATATTCTCACATGGCAGTGTTGACATGTGGAATAATATGATGTTGTTTTTAAATCAGTAGACTCAAAGCTTTTTTGAAGAAAAATCAGTAAATATAACTGTAAGGGTCACAGTCAAAATTAAAATATTCATAAAAAAATAGTGCTACTTTCTAAAATTTATAGAAAAATCTCAGATCACCATAGGTACATGTTGAATGTTGTAATTGGTTTATATTTACTGTATACCTAAAAAACTTTCTAACAAAAATTAATTACGTTGTTGTCCAACTATACAGAAAAACTGGCAAAAAGTTAAAAAATCATTAAAAATCAATGCTTTCGTACAAAAATCTCAAAATATTCCGAGATTGCCTCTGTGATGTGAGAATTCTTTTTATATTTTTGTTGGGGTCATAAATGTAAAATTGTACCTACAATAAAATAATATTTGCGTTAGTTGCTGTAGACAAAAATATGTCCTATAATTAAACACAAGGGGGAGCTCAAATCAAGACGACATTTTTTTTTGTTTCATAAACCACCTAAGAGTGAACTTTATGGCAAATGTCAAGAAGATTGTGAAAACAGAATTTGCGCTACAATTGCTAGCCTAAAAATGTATTTTTGTAAATTTAAAGCGCAAACATCTTCGTGGAGCTGCGGTTTTCAATATCTAAGCTCATGGCTATCCAGTTAACATAATCTGGAAAACGTAGCTTCTTACATGAAAATAATGATTTTTAGGAAATTTTTCAAATTTGAAATTTTAAATGATCATAAACCACGCCCACATTGATCAATCATTACCATATTGATAATGTAGTCTTAAGACTCTACAATGATGACAACCACTAAGTTTCGTGCAGATCCATTTAACCAGGTCAGCAGTATAATGTATTGCTATTTATAGCGCCCCCTATTGTTTAATCAAGGTGAAAATCAAGACATACACTTGAATTGACCTTAGGTTTGATTGTTATGAACACCTTTGAAAAATGTCAAAATCTTTTGAAGTTACGCTAAAAAAACTTTTTCATTCCCAAAAAATGATTTAAAAAAATCATAATAAAAAAAATAAGCAAATTATCCAAAATCCCTTCACATCTTTTGGTCAGCCGCTCCTCCTCTCTTGTCAGGGAAAGTTGTGATGTGATTGAGTTTGACGGCTGGGAGGAGTTAACGAAAGTACGTTAGACTTACTATGCACATTTCTGCTAATTTGCATAAGTTTAAAACATTTTTTAAAATACTCATCTAAATTTGACTGACTCAATGAACACACTGGATGAGATTATTTGTTTTTTTACGTAAGAAATGGGGAGAAACATGCCAAAAATATTTTTGGGGTACCACAGCGCCACCTATTGGACCAAATTCAAAAAATTTTCTGTGATTGTAGATGTCACTATGACTGATAAGAATTGTAATTTTCTGTTTAGAATATATATTTTTCATGAGTAAAAGGGCGAAAAATTTTAAAGCCTATAAGCCACGCCCACTTTTTAATCATTTTCAAAATGTAGCTTAAGGGTCCGATGACTAACATATGTGCCAAGTTCTGGGGAAATCCATCAAGCCGTTTAGCTCAAACAAACTTTTTGACTCTTTAGCGCCCCCTATTGGTGAATCCAAACAAAATGGGGTAGATAGGGCTTACCGCTCATACTTCATAAGGGTCTAGAGTCTCATCAGTTTATCTTGAGAAATGGTGAAGATATCATCAATTACCACATGTGCTAGCTAGCGCGCTGATTTTGACATGGTGTCATTAGCCCAATTTTCAATATTTCTGCATTTTTCTTCATCACAACAACTTAGCTTAGTCCATAGATCACATGTACGAAGTTTGAAGTTGATTCGACAAAAAATGATGAATAGGTGATTAAAAGTAAGTTTTGCGTTTTTTGCGATCTAGCAAAAAATCTAGTTAGGCGGAAATGGGCGTGGCCAATACAAAAAAGATGGAGAATCATCCAAGGATCATGGACATATAAAGTTTTTGACTATAGGACCTACGGTTTGGGAGCTAGTAGCTAAAACGTGTTGACCTCCGCAATAGCGCCACCTAGGTGACGCGGGGTCCAAATTTTCGAATCTGAGTAGCGGTCAGGATTTTCTATCAGACTGCCATGTCAGATTTTCCCTGGCAATTTCAGGCTCTTGCGCCCATACAGACACAGCGGAGAAGAATAATAATAATAAATAATAAATAATAAATAATGAAAAATCCGTAGAAAAACAATAGGGTTCCCTGCCCTTTGGGCTTGGAACCCTAACTAGAACTGCAAGCAGTTATCAACGGGTTCCAAGCCACCAGCGCCAGTCGCCCACCCGCCCCGCCCTCAACTTCGCCAGTCCTCACGCGGTCCCGCCCCAAAAACACGTTCTCCCGCCGGCGTCCCGTCAGCTCACTTCAACCGGCGCAATGAAACTAACACTCAGGATACGTCATTAAACCGGCTAAGCCTATACACATATCTTTCAGAGGCATGGCTGACTTCTCAATCGTGATTACAATGGAATTCCACTGTTTCCTTATTAAAGAACGTGAAGATTTAATGAGTGAGATTATTAAACAATAATCTATACATCAACAGAATGTTACAAATAACATAAATACTTTATAATGTGTTTAGATTTAATAGATTTTCAACAAAAACAATGAGTTTCATTTTGTGACTTGCTGACCAAATGTTTAAAAAAATCATGAAAAATACACAACTCATCCTAAAATTACCAAAATATTCTCACATGGCAGTGGTAACATGCGGAATAATATGATGTTGTTTTTAAATCAGTAGACTCAAAGCTTTTTTAAAGAAAAATTGGGAAATATAACTATAAAGGTCACAACAAAAATTAAAATATTCATAAAAAAATAGTGCTACTTTCTAAAATTAGGAGAAAAATCTCAGATAACCATAGGTACATGTGGAATGTTGTAAATGGCTTATATTTACTGTATACCTAAAAAGCTTTCTAACAAAAATTAATTACGTTGTTGTCCAACTATACAAAATAACTGGCAAAAAGTAAAAAATTCATTAAAAATCAATGCTTTTGTACAAAAATCTCAAAATATTCCCAGATTGCCTCTGTGACGTGTGTATTGTGGTCATATTTTTGTAAGATCATAAATGTAAAACTTTTCTTACAATAAAATAATATTTGCATTAGTGGCTGTAGACAAAAATATGTCCTATAATTGAACACTAGGGGGAGCTCAAATCAAGACGACATTTTTTTTGTTTCATAAACCACCTAAGAGTGAACTTTGTGGTAAATTACAAGAAGATTGTGAGAACAGAATTTGTGCCACACTTGCTAGCGTAAAAATGTATTTTTGTTAATATAAAGCGCAAACCTCTTTGTGGAGCTGCGGCTATCGTGACATAAGCTCTAGCCTATCCAGTAACCACAATCTGGAAATCTTAGCCTCTTACATGCAAATAGTGATTTTTAGGAAATTTTTCAAATTTGAAATTTTAAATGATCGTAAACCACGCCCACTTTGATCAATCATTACCATATTGATAATGTAGTCTTAAGACTCTATAGTGATGACAACCACTAAGTTTCGTGCAGATCCATTTAGCTGGTTGAGCAGTATAATTTCTTCCCAGTTATAGCGCCCCCTATTGTTTAATCAAGTTGAAAACCAGGACATACACTTGAATTGACCTTAGGTATGAGTGTTATGAACAGCTTTGAAAAATGTCAAAATCTTTTGAAGTTACGCTAAAAAAACTTTTTCATTCCCAAAAAATTATTTAAAAAAATCATATTAAAAAAAATAAGCAAATTATCCAAAATCCCTTCACAACTTTTGGTCAGCCGCTCCCCCCCTCTTGTCAGGCAAAGTTGTGATGTGATTGAGTTTGACGGCCGGGAGGAGTTAACGAAAGTACGTTTGACTTACTATGCAAATTTCTACTAATTAGCATAAGTTTAAATTATTTTTTAAAATACTCATCTAAATTTGACTGACTCAATGAACATACTGGATGAGCCCATTTGTTTTTTTACTAAAACATTGAGGAGAGACATGCCAAAACCTTTTTTGGGGTACAACAGCGCCACCTATTGGACAAAATTCAAATTTATATCTGTGATTGTAGATGTCACTATGACTGATAAAATTTGTAACTTTCTGTATAGAATATGTATTTTTCATCAGTTAAAGGGCGAAAATTTTTAAAGCCTATAAGCCACGCCCACTTTTTAATCATTTTCAAAATATAGCTTAAAGGTCTGATGATTAACATATGTGCCAAGTTCTGTGGAAATCCATCAAGCCGTTTAGCTCAAACTAACTTTTTGCCTCTTTAGCGCCCCCTTTTGGTGAATCCGAACAAAATGGGGAAGATAGGGCTTACCGCTCATACTTCATAAGGGTCTAGAGTCTCATCACTTTATCTTGAGATATGGTGAAGATATCATCAATTAGCACATGTGATAGCTAGCGCACTGATTTTGACATGTTGTCATTAGCCCAATTTTCAATATTTCTGCGTTTTTCTGCATCACAACAACTTATCTTAGTCCATAGATCATATGTACAAAGTTTGAAGTTGATTCGACGAAAAATGACGAATAGGTGATTAAAACTAAGTTTTGCATTTTTTGCGATCTAGCAAAAAATCTAGTTAGGCGGAAATGGGCGTGGCCAATACAAAAAAGATGGAGAATCATCCAAGGATCATGGACATATAAAGTTTTTGACTATAGGACCTACGGTTTGGGAGCTAGTAACTAAAACGTGTTGACCTCCGCAATAGCGCCACCTAGGTGACGCGGGGTCCAAATTCTCGAACCTGAGTAGCGGTCAGGATTTTCTATCAGACTGCCATGTCAGATTTTCCCTGGCAATTTCAGGCTCTTGCGCCCATACAGACACAGCGGAGAAGAATAATAATAATAAATAATAAATAATAAATAATGAAAAATCCGTAGAAAAACAATAGGGTTCCCTGCCCTTTGGGCTTGGAACCCTAATAACTAGAACTGCAAGCAGTTATCAACGGGTTCCAAGCCACCAGCGCCAGTCGCCGACCCGCCCCGCACTCAACTTCGCCAGTCCTCATGCGGTCCCGCCCCAAAAACACGTTCTCCCGCCGGCGTCCCGTCAGCTCACTTCAACCGGCGCAATGAAAGTAACACTCAGGATACGTCATTAAACCTGCAAATCCTATACACATCTTTCAGAGGCATGGCTGACTTCTCAATCGTGATTACAATGGAATTCCACTGTTTCCTTATTAAAGAACGTGAAGATTTAATGAGTGAGATTATCAAACAATAATCTATACATCAACAGAATATTACAAACAACATAAATACTTGATAATGTCTTTAGATTTAATTGATTTTCAACAAAAACAATGAGTTTCATTTTGTGACTTACTGACCAAATGTTTCAAAAAATCATGAAAAATACATAACTCATCATAAAATTACCAAAATATTCTCACATGGCAGTGTTGACATGTGGAATAATATGATGTTGTTTTTAAATCAGTAGACTCAAAGCTTTTTTGAAGAAAAATCAGTAAATATAACTGTAAGGGTCACAGTCAAAATTAAAATATTCATAAAAAAATAGTGCTACTTTCTAAAATTTATAGAAAAATCTCAGATCACCATAGGTACATGTTGAATGTTGTAATTGGTTTATATTTACTGTATACCTAAAAAACTTTCTAACAAAAATTAATTACGTTGTTGTCCAACTATACAGAAAAACTGGCAAAAAGTTAAAAAATCATTAAAAATCAATGCTTTCGTACAAAAATCTCAAAATATTCCGAGATTGCCTCTGTGATGTGAGAATTCTTTTTATATTTTTGTTGGGGTCATAAATGTAAAATTGTACCTACAATAAAATAATATTTGCGTTAGTTGCTGTAGACAAAAATATGTCCTATAATTAAACACAAGGGGGAGCTCAAATCAAGACGACATTTTTTTTTGTTTCATAAACCACCTTAGAGTGAACTTTATGGCAAATGTCAAGAAGATTGTGAAAACAGAATTTGCGCTACAATTGCTAGCCTAAAAATGTATTTTTGTAAATTTAAAGCGCAAACATCTTCGTGGAGCTGCGGTTTTCAATATCTAAGCTCATGGCTATCCAGTTAACATAATCTGGAAAACGTAGCTTCTTACATGAAAATAATGATTTTTAGGAAATTTTTCAAATTTGAAATTTTAAATGATCATAAACCACGCCCACATTGATCAATCATTACCATATTGATAATGTAGTCTTAAGACTCTACAATGATGACAACCACTAAGTTTCGTGCAGATCCATTTAACCAGGTCAGCAGTATAATGTATTGCTATTTATAGCGCCCCCTATTGTTTAATCAAGGTGAAAATCAAGACATACACTTGAATTGACCTTAGGTTTGACTGTTATGAACACCTTTGAAAAATGTCAAAATCTTTTGAAGTTACGCTAAAAAAACTTTTTCATTCCCAAAAAATGATTTAAAAAAATCATAATAAAAAAAATAAGCAAATTATCCAAAATCCCTTCACATCTTTTGGTCAGCCGCTCCTCCTCTCTTGTCAGGGAAAGTTGTGATGTGATTGAGTTTGACGGCTGGGAGGAGTTAACGAAAGTACGTTGGACTTACTATGCACATTTCTGCTAATTTGCATAAGTTTAAAACATTTTTTAAAATACTCATCTAAATTTGACTGACTCAATGAACACACTGGATGAGATTATTTGTTTTTTTACGTAAGAAATGGGGAGAAACATGCCAAAAATATTTTTGGGGTACCACAGCGCCACCTATTGGACCAAATTCAACAAATTTTCTGTGATTGTAGATGTCACTATGACTGATAAGAATTGTAATTTTCTGTTTAGAATATATATTTTTCATGAGTAAAAGGGCGAAAAATTTTGAAGCCTATAAGCCACGCCCACTTTTTAATCATTTTCAAAATGTAGCTTAAGGGTCCGATGACTAACATATGTGCCAAGTTCTGGGGAAATCCATCAAGCCGTTTAGCTCAAACAAACTTTTTGACTCTTTAGCGCCCCCTATTGGTGAATCCAAACAAAATGGGGTAGATAGGGCTTACCGCTCATACTTCATAAGGGTCTAGAGTCTCATCAGTTTATCTTGAGAAATGGTGAAGATATCATCAATTACCACATGTGCTAGCTAGCGCGCTGATTTTGACATGGTGTCATTAGCCCAATTTTCAATATTTCTGCATTTTTCTTCATCACAACAACTTAGCTTAGTCCATAGATCACATGTACGAAGTTTGAAGTTGATTCGACAAAAAATGATGAATAGGTGATTAAAAGTAAGTTTTGCGTTTTTTGCGATCTAGCAAAAAATCTAGTTAGGCGGAAATGGGCGTGGCCAATACAAAAAAGATGGAGAATCATCCAAGGATCATGGACATATAAAGTTTTTGACTATAGGACCTACGGTTTGGGAGCTAGTAGCTAAAACGTGTTGACCTCCGCAATAGCGCCACCTTGGTGACGCGGGGTCCAAATTTTCGAATCTGAGTAGCGGTCAGGATTTTCTATCAGACTGCCATGTCAGATTTTCCCTGGCAATTTCAGGCTCTTGCGCCCATACAGACACAGCGGAGAAGAATAATAATAATAAATAATAAATAATAAATAATGAAAAATCCGTAGAAAAACAATAGGGTTCCCTGCCCTTTGGGCTTGGAACCCTAACTAGAACTGCAAGCAGTTATCAACGGGTTCCAAGCCCCCAGCGCCAGTCGCCCACCCGCCCCGCCCTCAACTTCGCCAGTCCTCACGCGGTCCCGCCCCAAAAACACGTTCTCCCGCCGGCGTCCCGTCAGCTCACTTCAACCGGCGCAACGAAAGTAACACTCGGGATACGTCATTAAACCTGCAAAGCCTATACACATATCTTTCAGAGGCATGGCTGACTTCTCAACCGTGATTACAATGGAATTCCACTGTTTCCTTATTAAAGAACGTGAAGATTTAATGAGTGAGATTATCAAACAATGATCTATACATCAACAGAATATTACAAATAACATAAATACTTGATAATGTCTTTAGATTTAAAAGATTTTCAACAAAAACTACGAGTTTCATTTTGTGACTTACTGACCAAATGTTTTAAAAAATCATGAAAAATACATAAATCATCATAAAATTACCAAAATATTCTCACATGGCAGTGTTAAGATGCGGAATAATATGATGTTGTTTTTAAATCAGTAGACTCAAAGCTTTTTTGAAGAAAAATTGGGAAATATAACTATAAAGGTCACAACAAAAATTCAAATATTCATAAAAAAATAGTGCTACTTTCTAAAATTAGGAGAAAAATCTCAGATCACCATAGGTACATGTGGAATGTTGTAAATGGCTTATATTTACTGTATACCTAAAAAAAACTTTCTAACAAAAATTAATTACGTTGTTGTCCAACTATACAGAAAAACTGGTAAAAAGTTAAAAATTCATTAAAAATCTATGCTTTTGTACAGAAATCTCAAAATATTCCCAGGTTGCCTCTGTGATGTGAGAATTCTTCTTATATTTTTGTTGGGGTCATAAATGTAAAACTGTACTTACAATAAAATAATATTTGCATTAGTGGCTGTAGACAAAAATATGTCCTACAATTAAACACAAGGGGGAGCTCAAATCAATACGACATTTTTTTTCTTTCATAAACCACCTAAGAGTGAACTTTGTGGCAAATTACAAGAAGATTGTGAGAACAGAATTTGCGCTACAATTGCTAGCCTAAAAATGTATTTTCGTAAATATAAAGCGCAAACCTCTTCATGGAGCTGCGGCTTTCGTGACATAAGCTCTAGCCAATCCAGTTGACACAATCTGGAAATCTTAGCCTCTTACATGCAAATTGTGATTTTTAGGGAATTTTTCAAATTTGAAATTTTAAATGATCATAAACCACGCCCACTTTGATCAATCATTACCATATTGATAATGTAGTCTTAAGACTCTATAGTGATGACAACCACTAAGTTTCGTGCAGATCCATTTAGCTGGTTCAGCAATATAATTTCTTCCCAGTTATAGCGCCCCCTATTGTTTAATCAAGGTGAAAACCAGGACATACACTTGAATTGACCTTAGGTATGATTGTTATGAACAGCTTTGAAAAATGTCAAAGTCTTTTGAAGTTACGCTAAAAAAACTTTTTCATTCCCAAAAAATTATTTTAAAAAATCATATTAAAAAAAATAAGCAAATTATCCAAAATCCCTTCACATCTTTTGGTCAGCCGCTCCTCCTCTCTTGTCAGGGAAAGTTGTGATGTGATTGAGTTTGACGGCCGGGAGGAGTTAACGAAAGTACGTTGGACTTACTATGCAAATTTCTACTAATTTGCATAAGTTTAAAACATTTGTTAAAATACTCATCTAAATTTGACTGACTCACTGAACACACTGGATGAGATCATTTGTTTTTTTACGAAAGAAATGGGGAGAACCATGCCAAAAATATTTTTGGGGTACCACAGCGCCACCTATTGGACAAAATTCAAAAAATTTTCTGTGATTGTAGATGTCACTATGACTGATAAGAATTGTAATTTTCTGTTTAGAATATATATTTTTCATGAGTAAAAGGGCGAAAAATTTTAAAGCCTATAAGCCACGCCCACTTTTTAATCATTTTCAAAATGTAGCTTAAGGGTCCGATGACTAACATATGTGCCAAGTTCTGGGGAAATCCATCAAGCCGTTTAGCTCAAACAAACTTTTTGACTCTTTAGCGCCCCCTATTGGTGAATCCAAACAAAATGGGGTAGATAGGGCTTACCGCTCATACTTCATAAGGGTCTAGAGTCTCATCAGTTTATCTTGAGAAATGGTGAAGATATCATCAATTACCACATGTGCTAGCTAGCGCGCTGATTTTGACATGGTGTCATTAGCCCAATTTTCAATATTTCTGCATTTTTCTTCATCACAACAACTTAGCTTAGTCCATAGATCACATGTACGAAGTTTGAAGTTGATTCGACAAAAAATGATGAATAGGTGATTAAAAGTAAGTTTTGCGTTTTTTGCGATCTAGCAAAAAATCTAGTTAGGCGGAAATGGGCGTGGCCAATACAAAAAAGATGGAGAATCATCCAAGGATCATGGACATATAAAGTTTTTGACTATAGGACCTACGGTTTGGGAGCTAGTAGCTAAAACGTGTTGACCTCCGCAATAGCGCCACCTAGGTGACGCGGGGTCCAAATTTTCGAATCTGAGTAGCGGTCAGGATTTTCTATCAGACTGCCATGTCAGATTTTCCCTGGCAATTTCAGGCTCTTGCGCCCATACAGACACAGCGGAGAAGAATAATAATAACTAGAACTGCAAGCAGTTATCAACGGGTTCCAAGCCCCCAGCGCCAGTCGCCCACCCGCCCCGCCCTCAACTTCGCCAGTCCTCACGCGGTCCCGCCCCAAAAACACGTTCTCCCGCCGGCGTCCCGTCAGCTCACTTCAACCGGCGCAATGAAAGTAACACTCAGGATACGTCATTAAACCTGCAAAGCCTATACACATATCTTTCAGAGGCATGGCTGACTTCTCAATCGTGATTACAATGGAATTCCACTGTTTCCTTATTAAAGAACGTGAAGATTTAATGAGTGAGATTATCAAACAATCATCTATACATCAACAGAATATTACAAATAACATAAAGACTTGATAATGTCTTTAGATTTAATAGATTTTCAACAAAAACAATGAGTTTCATTTTGTGACTTACTGATCAATTGTTTTAAAAAATCATGAAAAATACATAAATCATCATAAAATTACCAAAATATTCTCACATGGCAGTGTTAACATGCGGAATAATATGATGTTGTTTTTAAATCAGTTGACTCAAAGCTTTTTTGAAGAAAAATTAGGAAATATAACTATAAAGGTCACAACAAAAATTTAAATATTCATAAAAAAATAGTGCTACTTTCTATAATTAGGAGAAAAATCTCAGATCACCATAGGTACGTGTGGAATGTTGTAAATGGCTTATATTTACTGTATACCTAAAAAGTTTTCTAACAAAAATTAATTACGTTGTTGTCCAACTATACAGAAAAACTGGTAAAAAGTTAAAAATTAATTAAAAATCTATGCTTTTGTATAGAAATCTCAAAATATTCCCAGGTTGCCTCTGTGACGTGAGAATTCTTCTTATATTTTTGTTGGGGTCATAAATGTAAAACTGTACTTACAATAAAATAATATTTGCATTAGTGTCTGTAGACAAAAATATGTCCTAAAATTAAACACAAGGGGGAGCTCATATCAAGACGACATTTTTTTTTGTTTCATAAACCACCTAAGAGTGAACTTTGTAGCAAATTACAAGAAGGTTGTGAGAACAGAATTTGCGCTACAATTGCTAGCCTAAAAATGTATTTTCATAAATATAAAGCGTAAACCTCAACATGGAGCTGCGGCTTTCGTGACATAAGCTCTAGCCTATCCAGCTAACACAATCTGGAAATCTTAGCCTCTTACATGCAAATAATGATTTTTAGGAAATTTTTCAAATTTGAAATTTTAAATGATCATAAGCCACGCCCACTTTGATAAATCATTACCATATTGATAATGTAATCTTAAGACTCTATAGTGATGACAACCACTAAGTTTCGTGCAGATCCATTTAGCCAGTTCAGCAGTATAATTTCTTCCCAGTTATAGCGCCCCCTATTGTTTAATCAAGTTGAAAACCAGGACATACACTTGAATTGACCTTAGGTATGACTGTTATGAACAGCTTTGAAAAATGTCAAAATCTTTTGAAGTTACTCTAAAAAAACTTTTTCATTCTCCAAAATTTAAAAAAAAAATCATATTAAAAAAAATAAGCAAATTATCCAAAATCCCTTCACATCTTTTGGTCAGCCGCTCCTCCTCTCTTGTCAGGGAAAGATGTGATGTGATTGAGTTTGACGGCCGGGAGGAGTTAACGAAAGTACGTTGGACTTACTATGCAAATTTCTACTAATTTGCATAAGTTTAAAACATTTTTTAAAATACTCATCTAAATTTGACTGACTCAATGAACATACTGGATGAGATCATTTGTTTTTTTACGAAAGTAATGGGGAGAAACATGCCAAAAATATTTTTGGGGTACCACAGCGCCACCTATTGGACAAAATTCAAAAAAATTTCTGTGATTGTAGATGTCATTATGACTGATATGAATTGTAATTTTCTGTATAGAATATGTATTTTTCAGGAGTAAATGGGCGAAAACGTTTAAAGCCTATTTATAGCCTATAAGCCACGCCCACTTTTTAATCATTTTCAAAATATAGCTTAAGGGTCCGATGATTAACATATGTGCCAAGTTCTGTGGAAATCCATCAAGCCGTTTAGCTGAAACAAACTTTTTGACTCTTTAGCGCCCCCTATTGGTGAATCCACACAAAATCGGGTAGATAGGGCTTACCGCTCATACTTCATAAGGGTGTAGAGTCTCATCAATTTATCTTGAGAAATGGTGAAGATATCATCAATTACCACATGTGCTAGCTAGCACACTGATTTTGACATGGTGTCATTAGCCCAATTTTCAATATTTCTGCCTTTTTCTTCATCACCACAACTTATCTTAGTCCATAGATCATATGTACGAAGTTTGAAGATGATTCGACGAAAAATGACGAATAGGTGATTAAAAGTAAGTTTTGAGTTTTTTGCGATCTAGCAAAAAATCTAGTTAGGCGGAAATGGGCGTGGCCAATACAAAAAAGATGGAGAATCACCCAAGGATCATGTACATATAAAGTTTATGACTGTAGGACCTACGGTTTGGGAGCTAGTAGCTGAAACGTGTTGACCTCCGCAATAGCGCCACCTAGGTGACGCGGGGTCCAAATTTTCGAATCTGAGTAGCGGTCAGGATTTTGTATCAGACTGCCATGTCAGATTTTTCCTGGCAATTTCTGGCTCCTGCCCCCATACAAACGTAGCGGAGAAGAATAATAAATAACTAGAACTGCAAGCAGTTATCAACGGGTTCCAAGCCCCCAGCGCCAGTCGCCCACCCGCCCCGCCCTCAACTTCGCCAGTCCTCACGCGGTCCCGCCCCAAAAACACGTTCTCCCGCCGGCGTCCCGTCAGCTCACTTCAACCGGCGCAACGAAAGTAACACTCGGGATACGTCATTAAACCTGCAAAGCCTATACACATATCTTTCAGAGGCATGGCTGACTTCTCAACCGTGATTACAATGGAATTCCACTGTTTCCTTATTAAAGAACGTGAAGATTTAATGAGTGAGATTATCAAACAATGATCTATACATCAACAGAATATTACAAATAACATAAATACTTGATAATGTCTTTAGATTTAAAAGATTTTCAACAAAAACTACGAGTTTCATTTTGTGACTTACTGACCAAATGTTTTAAAAAATCATGAAAAATACATAAATCATCATAAAATTACCAAAATATTCTCACATGGCAGTGTTAAGATGCGGAATAATATGATGTTGTTTTTAAATCAGTAGACTCAAAGCTTTTTTGAAGAAAAATTGGGAAATATAACTATAAAGGTCACAACAAAAATTCAAATATTCATAAAAAAATAGTGCTACTTTCTAAAATTAGGAGAAAAATCTCAGATCACCATAGGTACATGTGGAATGTTGTAAATGGCTTATATTTACTGTATACCTAAAAAAAACTTTCTAACAAAAATTTATTACGTTGTTGTCCAACTATACAGAAAAACTGGTAAAAAGTTAAAAATTCATTAAAAATCTATGCTTTTGTACAGAAATCTCAAAATATTCCCAGGTTGCCTCTGTGATGTGAGAATTCTTCTTATATTTTTGTTGGGGTCATAAATGTAAAACTGTACTTACAATAAAATAATATTTGCATTAGTGGCTGTAGACAAAAATATGTCCTACAATTAAACACAAGGGGGAGCTCAAATCAATACGACATTTTTTTTCTTTCATAAACCACCTAAGAGTGAACTTTGTGGCAAATTACAAGAAGATTGTGAGAACAGAATTTGCGCTACAATTGCTAGCCTAAAAATGTATTTTCGTAAATATAAAGCGCAAACCTCTTCATGGAGCTGCGGCTTTCGTGACATAAGCTCTAGCCAATCCAGTTGACACAATCTGGAAATCTTAGCCTCTTACATGCAAATTGTGATTTTTAGGGAATTTTTCAAATTTGAAATTTTAAATGATCATAAACCACGCCCACTTTGATCAATCATTACCATATTGATAATGTAGTCTTAAGACTCTATAGTGATGACAACCACTAAGTTTCGTGCCGATCCATTTAGCTGGTTCAGCAATATAATTTCTTCCCAGTTATAGCGCCCCCTATTGTTTAATCAAGGTGAAAACCAGGACATACACTTGAATTG
Source organism: Nothobranchius furzeri (assembly GCF_043380555.1). Taxonomy (NCBI): domain Eukaryota; kingdom Metazoa; phylum Chordata; class Actinopteri; order Cyprinodontiformes; family Nothobranchiidae; genus Nothobranchius; species Nothobranchius furzeri. The sequence continues at coordinate 16,155,977 of NC_091745.1, forward strand.
ACCTTAGGTATGATTGTTATGAACAGCTTTGAAAAATGTCAAAGTCTTTTGAAGTTACGCTAAAAAAACTTTTTCATTCCCAAAAAATTATTTTAAAAAATCATATTAAAAAAAATAAGCAAATTATCCAAAATCCCTTCACATCTTTTGGTCAGCCGCTCCTCCTCTCTTGTCAGGGAAAGTTGTGATGTGATTGAGTTTGACGGCCGGGAGGAGTTAACGAAAGTACGTTGGACTTACTATGCAAATTTCTACTAATTTGCATAAGTTTAAAACATTTGTTAAAATACTCATCTAAATTTGACTGACTCACTGAACACACTGGATGAGATCATTTGTTTTTTTACGAAAGAAATGGGGAGAACCATGCCAAAAATATTTTTGGGGTACCACAGCGCCACCTATTGGACAAAATTCAAAAAATTTTCTGTGATTGTAGATGTCACTATGACTGATAAGAATTGTAATTTTCTGTTTAGAATATATATTTTTCATGAGTAAAAGGGCGAAAAATTTTAAAGCCTATAAGCCACGCCCACTTTTTAATCATTTTCAAAATGTAGCTTAAGGGTCCGATGACTAACATATGTGCCAAGTTCTGGGGAAATCCATCAAGCCGTTTAGCTCAAACAAACTTTTTGACTCTTTAGCGCCCCCTATTGGTGAATCCAAACAAAATGGGGTAGATAGGGCTTACCGCTCATACTTCATAAGGGTCTAGAGTCTCATCAGTTTATCTTGAGAAATGGTGAAGATATCATCAATTACCACATGTGCTAGCTAGCGCGCTGATTTTGACATGGTGTCATTAGCCCAATTTTCAATATTTCTGCATTTTTCTTCATCACAACAACTTAGCTTAGTCCATAGATCACATGTACGAAGTTTGAAGTTGATTCGACAAAAAATGATGAATAGGTGATTAAAAGTAAGTTTTGCGTTTTTTGCGATCTAGCAAAAAATCTAGTTAGGCGGAAATGGGCGTGGCCAATACAAAAAAGATGGAGAATCATCCAAGGATCATGGACATATAAAGTTTTTGACTATAGGACCTACGGTTTGGGAGCTAGTAGCTAAAACGTGTTGACCTCCGCAATAGCGCCACCTAGGTGACGCGGGGTCCAAATTTTCGAATCTGAGTAGCGGTCAGGATTTTCTATCAGACTGCCATGTCAGATTTTCCCTGGCAATTTCAGGCTCTTGCGCCCATACAGACACAGCGGAGAAGAATAATAATAATAAATAATAAACTAGAACTGCAAGCAGTTATCAACGGGTTCCAAGCCCCCAGCGCCAGTCGCCTACCCGGCCCCGCCCTCCACTTCGCCAGTCCTCACGCGGTCCTGCCCCAAAAACACGTTCTCCCGCCGGCGTTCGTCAGCTCACTTCAACCGGCGCAATGAAAGTAACACTCAGGATACGTCATTAAACCTGCAAAGCCTATACACATATCTTTCAGAGGCATGGCTGACTCCTCAATCGTGATTACAATGGAATTCCACTGTTTCCTTATTAAAGAACGTGAAGATTTAATGAGTGAGGTTATCAAACAATGATCTATACATCAACAGAATATTACCAATAACATAAACACTTGATAATGTCTTTAGATTTAAAAGATTTTCAACAAAAACTATGAGTTTCATTTTGTGACTTACTGAACAAATGTTTTAAAAAATCATGAAAAATACATAAATCATCCTAAAATTACCAAAATATTCTCACATGGCAGTGTTAACATGCGGAATAATATGATGTTGTTTTTAAATCAGTTGACTCAAAGCTTTTTTGAAGAAAAATTGGGAAATATAACTATAAAGGTCACAACAAAAATAAAAATATTCATAAAAAAATAGTGCTACTTTCTAAAATTAGGAGAAAAATCTCAGATCACCATAGGTACATGTGGGATGTTATAAATGGCTTATATTTACTGTATACCTAAAAAGCTTTCTAACAAAAATTAATTACGTTGTTGTCCAAATATACAGAAAAACTGGTAAAAAGTTAAAAATTCATTAAAAATATACGCTTTTGTACAGAAATCTCAAAATATTCCCAGGTTGCCTCTGTGATGTGAGAATTCTTCTTATATTTTTGTTGGGGTCATAAATGTAAAACTGTACTTACAATAAAATAATACTTGCATTAGTGGCTGTAGACAAAAATATGTCCTATAATTAAACACTAGGGGGAGCTCAAATCAAGACGACATTTTTTTTTGTTTCATAACCCACCTAAGAGTGAACTTTGTGGCAAATTACAAGAAGATTGTGAGAACAGAATTTGCGCTACAATTGCTAGCCTAAAAACGTATTTTCGTAAATATAAAGCGCAAACCTCTTTGTGGAGCTGCGGCTTTCGTGACATAAGCTCTAGCCTATTCATTTAACACAATCTGGAAATCTTAGCCTCTTACATGCAAATAGTGATTTTTAGGAAATTTTTCAAATTTGAAATTTTAAATGATCATAAACCACGCCCACTTTGATCAATCATTACCATATTGATAATGTAGTCTTAAGACTTTATAGTGATGACAGCCACTAAGTTTCGTGCCGATCCATTTAGCCGGTTCAGCAGTATAATTTCTTCCCAGTTATAGCGCCCCCTATTGTTTAATCAAGTTGAAAACCAGGGCATACACTTGAATTGACCTTAGGTATGACTGTTATGAACAGCTTTGAAAAATGTCAAAATCTCTTGAAGTTACGCTAAAAAAACTTTTTCATTCCCAAAAAATTATTTTAAAAAATCATATTTAAAAAAATAAGCAAATTATCGAAAATCCCTTCACATCTTTTGGTCAGCCGCTCCTCCTCTCTTGTCAGGGAAAGTTTTGATGTGATTGAGTTTGACGGCCGGGAGGAGTTAACGAAAGTACGTTGTACTTACTATGCAAATTTCTACTAATTTGCATAAGTTTAAAACATTTTTTAAATTACTCATCTAAATTTGACTGACTCAAAGAAAACATTGGAATAGATCATTTGTTTTTTTACAAAAGAAATGGGGAGAAACATGCCAAAAATATTTTTGGGGTACCAGAGCGCCACCTATTGGACAAAATTCAAAAAATTTTCTGTGATTGTAGATGTCACGATGACTGATATGAATTGTAATTTTCTGTATAGAATATGTATTTTTCATGAGTAAAAGGGCGAAAATTTTTAAAGCCTATAAGCCACGCCCACTTTTTAATCATTTTCAAAATATAGCTTAAGGGTCCGACGATTAACATATGTGCCAAGTTCTGTGGAAATCCATCAAGCCGTTTAGCTGAAACAAACTTTTTGACTCTTTAGCGCCCCCTATTGGTGAATCCAAACAAAATGGGGTAGATAGGACTTACCGCTCATACTTTGTAAGGTTCTAGAGTCTCATCAATTTATTTTGAGAAATGGTGAAGATATCATCAATTAACACATGTGCTAGCTAGCTCACTGATTTTGACATGGTGTCATTAGCCCAATTTTCAATATTTCTGCATTTTTCTTCATCACAACAACTTAGCCTAGTCCGTAGATCACATGTACGAAGTTTGAAGTTGATTCGACGAAAAATGTCGAATAGGTGATTAAAACTAAGTTTTGCATTTTTTGCGATCTAGCAAAAAATCTAGTTAGGCGGAAATGGGCGTGGCCAATACAAAAAAGATGGAGAATCAATCAAGGATCATGTGCATATAAAGTTTTTGACTGTAGGACCTACGGTTTGGGAGCTAGTAGCTGAAACGTGTTGACCTCTGCAATAGCGCCACCTAGGTGACCCGGGGTCCAAATTTTCGAATCTGAGTAGCGGTCAGGATTTTCTATCAGACTGCCATGTCAGATTTTTCCTTGCAATTTCAGGCTCTTGCGCCCATACAGACACAGCGGAGAAGAATAATAATAATAAATAATAAATAATAAATAATGAAAAATCCGTAGAAAAACAATAGGGTTCCCTGCCCTTTGGGCTTGGAACCCTAATAATAAATAATGAAAAATCCGTAGAAAAACAATAGGGTTCCCTGCCCTTTGGGCTTGGAACCCTAATAAACTAGAACTGCAAGCAGTTATCAACGGGTTCCAAGCCCCCAGCGCCAGTCGCCCACCCGGCCCCGCCCTCACCTTCGCCAGTCCTCACGCGGTCCCGCCCCAAAAACACGTTCTCCCGCCGGCGTCCTGTCAGCTCACTTCAACCGGCGCAATGAAAGTAACACTCAGGATACGTCGTTAAACCTGCAAATCCTATACACATCTTTCAGAGGCATGGCTGACTTCTCAATCGTGATTACAATGGAATTCCACTGTTTCCTTATTAAAGAACGTGAAGATTTAATGAGTGAGATTATCAAACAATAATCTATACATCAACAGAATATTACAAACAACATAAATACTTGATAATGTCTTTAGATTTAATTGATTTTCAACAAAAACAATGAGTTTCATTTTGTGACTTACTGACCAAATGTTTCAAAAAATCATGAAAAATACATAACTCATCATAAAATTACAAAAATATTCTCACATGGCAGTGTTGACATGTGGAATAATATGATGTTGTTTTTAAATCAGTAGACTCAAAGCTTTTTTGAAGAAAAATCAGTAAATATAACTGTAAGGGTCACAGTCAAAATTAAAATATTCATAAAAAAATAGTGCTACTTTCTAAAATTTATAGAAAAATCTCAGATCACCATAGGTACATGTTGAATGTTGTAATTGGTTTATATTTACTGTATACCTAAAAAACTTTCTAACAAAAATTAATTACGTTGTTGTCCAACTATACAGAAAAACTGGCAAAAAGTTAAAAAATCATTAAAAATCAATGCTTTCGTACAAAAATCTCAAAATATTCCGAGATTGCCTTTGTGATGTGAGAATTCTTTTTATATTTTTGTTGGGGTCATAAATGTAAAATTGTACCTACAATAAAATAATATTTGCGTTAGTTGCTGTAGACAAAAATATGTCCTATAATTAAACACAAGGGGGAGCTCAAATCAAGACGACATTTTTTTTTGTTTCATAAACCACCTAAGAGTGAACTTTATGGCAAATGTCAAGAAGATTGTGAAAACAGAATTTGCGCTACAATTGCTAGCCTAAAAATGTATTTTTGTAAATTTAAAGCGCAAACATCTTCGTGGAGCTGCGGTTTTCAATATCTAAGCTCATGGCTATCCAGTTAACATAATCTGGAAAACGTAGCTTCTTACATGAAAATAATGATTTTTAGGAAATTTTTCAAATTTGAAATTTTAAATGATCATAAACCACGCCCACATTGATCAATCATTACCATATTGATAATGTAGTCTTAAGACTCTACAATGATGTCAACCACTAAGTTTCGTGCAGATCCATTTAACCAGGTCAGCAGTATAATGTATTGCTATTTATAGCGCCCCCTATTGTTTAATCAAGGTGAAAATCAAGACATACACTTGAATTGACCTTAGGTTTGACTGTTATGAACAGCTTTGAAAAATGTCCAAATATTTTGAAGTTATGCTAAAAAAACTTTTTCATTCCCCAAAAAATATTTAAAAAATTCATATTTAAAAAAGTAAGAAAATTATCCAAAATCCCTTCAGATCGTTTGGTCAGCCGCTCCTCCTCTCTTGTCAGGCAAAGTTGTGATGTGATTGGGTTTGACGGCCGGGAGGAGTTAACGAAAGTACGTTTGACTTACTATGCAAATTTCTACTAATTAGCATAAGTTTAAAACATTTTTTAAAATACTCATCTTAATTTGACTGAGTCAATGAACATACTGGATGAGACCATTTGCTTGTTTACTAAAATATTGAGGAGAAAAATGCCAAAAACATTTTTGGGGTACAACAGCGCCAACTATTGGACAAACTTCAAACTTTTTTCTGTGATTGTAGATGTCACTATGACTGATATAATTTGTAACTTTCTGTATAGAATATGTATTTTTCATCAGTTAAAGGGCAAAAAATTTTAAAGCCTATAAGCCACGCCCACTTTTTAATCATTTTCAAAATATAGCTTAAGGGTCCAATGATTAACATATGTGCCAAGTTCTGTGGAAATCCATCAAGCCGTTTAGCTCAAACTAACTTTTTGACTCTTTAGCGCCCCCTTTTGGTGAATCCAAACAAAATGGGGAAGGTAGGGCTTACCGCTCATACTTCATAAGGGTCTAGAGTCTCATCACTTTATCTTGAGATATGGTGAAGATATCATCAATTAGCACATGTGCTAGCTAGCGCACTGATTTTGACATGGTGTCATTAGCCCAATTTTCAATATTTCTGCGTTTTTCTGCATCACAACAACTTATCTTAGTCCATAGATCATATGTACGAAGTTTGAAGTTGATTCGACGAAAAATGACGAATAGGTGATTAAAACTAAGCTTTGCATTTTTTGCGATCTAGCAAAAAATCTAGTTAGGCGGAAATGGGCGTGGCCAATACAAAAAAGATGGGGAATCATCCAAGGATCATGTACATATAAAGTTTTTGACTGTAGGACCTACGGTTTGGGAGCTAGTAGCTGAAACGTGTTGACCTCCGCAATAGCGCCACCTAGGTGACGCGGGGTCCAAATTTTTGAATCTGAGTAGCGGTCAGGATTTTCTATCGGACTGCCATGTCAGATTTTCCCTGACAATTTCAGGCTCTTGCGCCCATATAGTTTTAGCGGAGAAGAATAATAATAAATAATAAATAATGAAAAATCCGTAGAAAAACAATAGGGTTCCCTGCCCTTTGGGCTTGGAACCCTAACTAGAACTGCAAGCAGTTATCAACGGGTTCCAAGCCCCCAGCGCCAGTCGCCTACCCGGCCCCGCCCTCCACTTCGCCAGTCCTCACGCGGTCCCGCCCCAAAAACACGTTCTCCCGCCGGCGTTCGTCAGCTCACTTCAACCGGCGCAATGAAAGTAACACTCAGGATACGTCATTAAACCTGCAAAGCCTATACACATATCTTTCAGAGGCATGGCTGACTCCTCAATCGTGATTACAATGGAATTCCACTGTTTCCTTATTAAAGAACGTGAAGATTTAATGAGTGAGGTTATCAAACAATGATCTATACATCAACAGAATATTACCAATAACATAAACACTTGATAATGTCTTTAGATTTAAAAGATTTTCAACAAAAACTATGAGTTTCATTTTGTGACTTACTGAACAAATGTTTTAAAAAATCATGAAAAATACATAAATCATCCTAAAATTACCAAAATATTCTCACATGGCAGTGTTAACATGCGGAATAATATGATGTTGTTTTTAAATCAGTAGACTCAAAGCTTTTTTGAAGAAAAATTGGGAAATATAACTATAAAGGTCACAACAAAAATAAAAATATTCATAAAAAAATAGTGCTACTTTCTAAAATTAGGAGAAAAATCTCAGATCACCATAGGTACATGTGGGATGTTATAAATGGCTTATATTTACTGTATACCTAAAAAGCTTTCTAACAAAAATTAATTACGTTGTTGTCCAAATATACAGAAAAACTGGTAAAAAGTTAAAAATTCATTAAAAATATACGCTTTTGTACAGAAATCTCAAAATATTCCCAGGTTGCCTCTGTGATGTGAGAATTCTTCTTATATTTTTGTTGGGGTCATAAATGTAAAACTGTACTTACAATAAAATAATACTTGCATTAGTGGCTGTAGACAAAAATATGTCCTATAATTAAACACTAGGGGGAGCTCAAATCAAGACGACATTTTTTTTTGTTTCATAACCCACCTAAGAGTGAACTTTGTGGCAAATTACAAGAAGATTGTGAGAACAGAATTTGCGCTACAATTGCTAGCCTAAAAACGTATTTTCGTAAATATAAAGCGCAAACCTCTTTGTGGAGCTGCGGCTTTCGTGACATAAGCTCTAGCCTATTCATTTAACACAATCTGGAAATCTTAGCCTCTTACATGCAAATAGTGATTTTTAGGAAATTTTTCAAATTTGAAATTTTAAATGATCATAAACCACGCCCACTTTGATCAATCATTACCATATTGATAATGTAGTCTTAAGACTTTATAGTGATGACAGCCACTAAGTTTCGTGCCGATCCATTTAGCCGGTTCAGCAGTATAATTTCTTCCCAGTTATAGCGCCCCCTATTGTTTAATCAAGTTGAAAACCAGGGCATACACTTGAATTGACCTTAGGTATGACTGTTATGAACAGCTTTGAAAAATGTCAAAATCTCTTGAAGTTACGCTAAAAAAACTTTTTCATTCCCAAAAAATTATTTTAAAAAATCATATTTAAAAAAATAAGCAAATTATCGAAAATCCCTTCACATCTTTTGGTCAGCCGCTCCTCCTCTCTTGTCAGGGAAAGTTTTGATGTGATTGAGTTTGACGGCCGGGAGGAGTTAACGAAAGTACGTTGTACTTACTATGCAAATTTCTACTAATTTGCATAAGTTTAAAACATTTTTTAAATTACTCATCTAAATTTGACTGACTCAAAGAAAACATTGGAATAGATCATTTGTTTTTTTACAAAAGAAATGGGGAGAAACATGCCAAAAATATTTTTGGGGTACCAGAGCGCCACCTATTGGACAAAATTCAAAAAATTTTCTGTGATTGTAGATGTCACGATGACTGATATGAATTGTAATTTTCTGTATAGAATATGTATTTTTCATGAGTAAAAGGGCGAAAATTTTTAAAGCCTATAAGCCACGCCCACTTTTTAATCATTTTCAAAATATAGCTTAAGGGTCCGACGATTAACATATGTGCCAAGTTCTGTGGAAATCCATCAAGCCGTTTAGCTGAAACAAACTTTTTGACTCTTTAGCGCCCCCTATTGGTGAATCCAAACAAAATGGGGTAGATAGGACTTACCGCTCATACTTTGTAAGGTTCTAGAGTCTCATCAATTTATTTTGAGAAATGGTGAAGATATCATCAATTAACACATGTGCTAGCTAGCTCACTGATTTTGACATGGTGTCATTAGCCCAATTTTCAATATTTCTGCATTTTTCTTCATCACAACAACTTAGCCTAGTCCGTAGATCACATGTACGAAGTTTGAAGTTGATTCGACGAAAAATGTCGAATAGGTGATTAAAACTAAGTTTTGCATTTTTTGCGATCTAGCAAAAAATCTAGTTAGGCGGAAATGGGCGTGGCCAATACAAAAAAGATGGAGAATCAATCAAGGATCATGTGCATATAAAGTTTTTGACTGTAGGACCTACGGTTTGGGAGCTAGTAGCTGAAACGTGTTGACCTCTGCAATAGCGCCACCTAGGTGACCCGGGGTCCAAATTTTCGAATCTGAGTAGCGGTCAGGATTTTCTATCAGACTGCCATGTCAGATTTTTCCTTGCAATTTCAGGCTCTTGCGCCCATACAGACACAGCGGAGAAGAATAATAATAACTAGAACTGCAAGCAGTTATCAACGGGTTCCAAGCCACCAGCGCCAGTCGCCCACCCGCCCCGCCCTCAACTTCGCCAGTCCTCACGCGGTCCCGCCCCAAAAACACGTTCTCCCGCCGGCGTCCCGTCAGCTCACTTCAACCGGCGCAATGAAAGTAACACTCAGGATACGTCATTAAACCTGCAAATCCTATACACATCTTTCAGAGGCATGGCTGACTTCTCAATCGTGATTACAATGGAATTCCACTGTTTCCTTATTAAAGAACGTGAAGATTTAATGAGTGAGATTATCAAACAATAATCTATACATCAACAGAATATTACAAACAACATAAATACTTGATAATGTCTTTAGATTTAATTGATTTTCAACAAAAACAATGAGTTTCATTTTGTGACTTACTGACCAAATGTTTCAAAAAATCATGAAAAATACATAACTCATCATAAAATTACCAAAATATTCTCACATGGCAGTGTTGACATGTGGAATAATATGATGTTGTTTTTAAATCAGTAGACTCAAAGCTTTTTTGAAGAAAAATCAGTAAATATAACTGTAAGGGTCACAGTCAAAATTAAAATATTCATAAAAAATAGTGCTACTTTCTAAAATTTATAGAAAAATCTCAGATCACCATAGGTACATGTTGAATGTTGTAATTGGTTTATATTTACTGTATACCTAAAAAACTTTCTAACAAAAATTAATTACGTTGTTGTCCAACTATACAGAAAAACTGGCAAAAAGTTAAAAAATCATTAAAAATCAATGCTTTCGTACAAAAATCTCAAAATATTCCGAGATTGCCTCTGTGATGTGAGAATTCTTTTTATATTTTTGTTGGGGTCATAAATGTAAAATTGTACCTACAATAAAATAATATTTGCGTTAGTTGCTGTAGACAAAAATATGTCCTATAATTAAACACAAGGGGGAGCTCAAATCAAGACGACATTTTTTTTTGTTTCATAAACCACCTAAGAGTGAACTTTATGGCAAATGTCAAGAAGATTGTGAAAACAGAATTTGCGCTACAATTGCTAGCCTAAAAATGTATTTTTGTAAATTTAAAGCGCAAACATCTTCGTGGAGCTGCGGTTTTCAATATCTAAGCTCATGGCTATCCAGTTAACATAATCTGGAAAACGTAGCTTCTTACATGAAAATAATGATTTTTAGGAAATTTTTCAAATTTGAAATTTTAAATGATCATAAACCACGCCCACATTGATCAATCATTACCATATTGATAATGTAGTCTTAAGACTCTACAATGATGACAACCACTAAGTTTCGTGCAGATCCATTTAACCAGGTCAGCAGTATAATGTATTGCTATTTATAGCGCCCCCTATTGTTTAATCAAGGTGAAAATCAAGACATACACTTGAATTGACCTTAGGTTTGACTGTTATGAACACCTTTGAAAAATGTCAAAATCTTTTGAAGTTACGCTAAAAAAACTTTTTCATTCCCAAAAAATGATTTAAAAAATCATAATAAAAAAAATAAGCAAATTATCCAAAATCCCTTCACATCTTTTGGTCAGCCGCTCCTCCTCTCTTGTCAGGGAAAGTTGTGATGTGATTGAGTTTGACGGCTGGGAGGAGTTAACGAAAGTACGTTGGACTTACTATGCACATTTCTGCTAATTTGCATAAGTTTAAAACATTTTTTAAAATACTCTTCTAAATTTGACTGACTCAATGAACACACTGGATGAGATTATTTGTTTTTTTACGTAAGAAATGGGGAGAAACATGCCAAAAATATTTTTGGGGTACCACAGCGCCACCTATTGGACCAAATTCAACAAATTTTCTGTGATTGTAGATGTCACTATGACTGATAAGAATTGTAATTTTCTGTTTAGAATATATATTTTTCATGAGTAAAAGGGCGAAAAATTTTAAAGCCTATAAGCCACGCCCACTTTTTAATCATTTTCAAAATGTAGCTTAAGGGTCCGATGACTAACATATGTGCCAAGTTCTGGGGAAATCCATCAAGCCGTTTAGCTCAAACAAACTTTTTGACTCTTTAGCGCCCCCTATTGGTGAATCCAAACAAAATGGGGTAGATAGGGCTTACCGCTCATACTTCATAAGGGTCTAGAGTCTCATCAGTTTATCTTGAGAAATGGTGAAGATATCATCAATTACCACATGTGCTAGCTAGCGCGCTGATTTTGACATGGTGTCATTAGCCCAATTTTCAATATTTCTGCATTTTTCTTCATCACAACAACTTAGCTTAGTCCATAGATCACATGTACGAAGTTTGAAGTTGATTCGACAAAAAATGATGAATAGGTGATTAAAAGTAAGTTTTGCGTTTTTTGCGATCTAGCAAAAAATCTAGTTAGGCGGAAATGGGCGTGGCCAATACAAAAAAGATGGAGAATCATCCAAGGATCATGGACATATAAAGTTTTTGACTATAGGACCTACGGTTTGGGAGCTAGTAGCTAAAACGTGTTGACCTCCGCAATAGCGCCACCTAGGTGACGCGGGGTCCAAATTTTCGAATCTGAGTAGCGGTCAGGATTTTCTATCAGACTGCCATGTCAGATTTTCCCTGGCAATTTCAGGCTCTTGCGCCCATATAGACACAGCGGAGAAGAATAATAATAATAAATAATAAATAATAAATAATGAAAAATCCGTAGAAAAACAATAGGGTTCCCTGCCCTTTGGGCTTGGAACCCTAACTAGAACTGCAAGCAGTTATCAACGGGTTCCAAGCCCCCAGCGCCAGTCGCCCACCCGCCCCGCCCTCAACTTCGCCAGTCCTCACGCGGTCCCGCCCCAAAAACACGTTCTCCCGCCGGCGTCCCGTCAGCTCACTTCAACCGGCGCAATGAAAGTAACACTCAGGATACGTCATTAAACCTGCAAAGCCTATACACATATCTTTCAGAGGCATGGCTGACTTCTCAATCGTGATTACAATGGAATTCCACTGTTTCCTTATTAAAGAACGTGAAGATTTAATGAGTGAGATTATCAAACAATCATCTATACATCAACAGAATATTACAAATAACATAAAGACTTGATAATGTCTTTAGATTTAATAGATTTTCAACAAAAACAATGAGTTTCATTTTGTGACTTACTGATCAATTGTTTTAAAAAATCATGAAAAATACATAAATCATCCTAAAATTACCAAAATATTCTCACATGGCAGTGTTAACATGCGGAATAATATGATGTTGTTTTTAAATCAGTTGACTCAAAGCTTTTTTGAAGAAAAATTAGGAAATATAACTATAAAGGTCACAACAAAAATTTAAATATTCATAAAAAAATAGTGCTACTTTCTATAATTAGGAGAAAAATCTCAGATCACCATAGGTACGTGTGGAATGTTGTAAATGGCTTATATTTACTGTATACCTAAAAAGTTTTCTAACAAAAATTAATTACGTTGTTGTCCAACTATACAGAAAAACTGGTAAAAAGTTAAAAATTAATTAAAAATCTATGCTTTTGTACAGAAATCTCAAAATATTCCCAGGTTGCCTCTGTGACGTGAGAATTCTTCTTATATTTTTGTTGGGGTCATAAATGTAAAACTGTACTTACAATAAAATAATATTTGCATTAGTGTCTGTAGACAAAAATATGTCCTAAAATTAAACACAAGGGGGAGCTCATATCAAGACGACATTTTTTTTTGTTTCATAAACCACCTAAGAGTGAACTTTGTAGCAAATTACAAGAAGGTTGTGAGAACAGAATTTGCGCTACAATTGCTAGCCTAAAAATGTATTTTCATAAATATAAAGCGTAAACCTCAACATGGAGCTGCGGCTTTCGTGACATAAGCTCTAGCCTATCCAGCTAACACAATCTGGAAATCTTAGCCTCTTACATGCAAATAATGATTTTTAGGAAATTTTTCAAATTTGAAATTTTAAATGATCATAAGCCACGCCCACTTTGATAAATCATTACCATATTGATAATGTAATCTTAAGACTCTATAGTGATGACAACCACTAAGTTTCGTGCAGATCCATTTAGCCAGTTCAGCAGTATAATTTCTTCCCAGTTATAGCGCCCCCTATTGTTTAATCAAGTTGAAAACCAGGACATACACTTGAATTGACCTTAGGTATGACTGTTATGAACAGCTTTGAAAAATGTCAAAATCTTTTGAAGTTACTCTAAAAAAACTTTTTCATTCTCCAAAATTTTTAAAAAAAATCATATTAAAAAAAATAAGCAAATTATCCAAAATCCCTTCACATCTTTTGGTCAGCCGCTCCTCCTCTCTTGTCAGGGAAAGATGTGATGTGATTGAGTTTGACGGCCGGGAGGAGTTAACGAAAGTACGTTGGACTTACTATGCAAATTTCTACTAATTTGCATAAGTTTAAAACATTTTTTAAAATACTCATCTAAATTTGACTGACTCAATGAACAGACTGGATGAGATCATTTGTTTTTTTACGAAAGTAATGGGGAGAAACATGCCAAAAATATTTTTGGGGTACCACAGCGCCACCTATTGGACAAAATTCAAAAAATTTTCTGTGATTGTAGATGTCATTATGACTGATATGAATTGTAATTTTCTGTATAGAGTATGTATTTTTCAGGAGTAAATGGGCGAAAACGTTTAAAGCCTATTTATAGCCTATAAGCCACGCCCACTTTTTAATCATTTTCAAAATATAGCTTAAGGGTCCGATGATTAACATATGTGCCAAGTTCTGTGGAAATCCATCAAGCCGTTTAGCTGAAACAAACTTTTTGACTCTTTAGCGCCCCCTATTGGTGAATCCACACAAAATCGGGTAGATAGGGCTTACCGCTCATACTTCATAAGGGTGTAGAGTCTCATCAATTTATCTTGAGAAATGGTGAAGATATCATCAATTACCACATGTGCTAGCTAGCACACTGATTTTGACATGGTGTCATTAGCCCAATTTTCAATATTTCTGCCTTTTTCTTCATCACCACAACTTATCTTAGTCCATAGATCATATGTACGAAGTTTGAAGTTGATTCGACGAAAAATGACGAATAGGTGATTAAAAGTAAGTTTTGAGTTTTTTGCGATCTAGCAAAAAATCTAGTTAGGCGGAAATGGGCGTGGCCAATACAAAAAAGATGGAGAATCACCCAAGGATCATGTACATATAAAGTTTATGACTGTAGGACCTACGGTTTGGGAGCTAGTAGCTGAAACGTGTTGACCTCCGCAATAGCGCCACCTAGGTGACGCGGGGTCCAAATTTTCGAATCTGAGTAGCGGTCAGGATTTTGTATCAGACTGCCATGTCAGATTTTTCCTGGCAATTTCTGGCTCCTGCCCCCATACAAACGTAGCGGAGAAGAATAATAAATAATAATGAAAAATCCGTAGAAAAACAATAGGGTTCCCTGCCCTTTGGGCTTGGAACCCTAATAAACTAGAACTGCAAGCAGTTATCAACGGGTTCCAAGCCCCCAGCGCCAGTCGCCCACCCGCCCCGCCCTCAACTTCGCCAGTCCTCATGCGGTCCAGCCCCAAAAACACGTTCTCCCGCCGGCGTCCCGTCAGCTCACTTCAACCGGCGCAATGAAACTAACACTCAGGATACGTCATTAAACCGGCAAAGCCTATACACATATCTTTCAGAGGCATGGCTGACTTCTCAATCGTGGTTACAATGGAATTCCACTGTTTCCTTATTAAAGAACGTGAAGATTTAATGAGTGAGATTATCAAACAATGATCTATACATCAACGGAATATTACAAATAACATAAATCCTTGATAATGTCTTTAGATTTAAAAGATTTTCAACAAAAACTATGAGTTTCATTTTGTGACTTACTGACCAAATGTTTTAAAAAATCATGAAAAATTCACAAATCATCCTAAAATTACCAAAATATTCTCACATGGCAGTGTTAACATGCGGAATACTATGATGTTGTTTTTAAATCAGTAGACTCAAAGCTTTTATGATAAAAAAATTGGGAAATATAACTATAAAGGTCACAACAAAAATTAAAATATTCATAAAAAAATAGTGCTACTTTCTAAAATTAGGAGAAAAATCTCAGATCACCATAGGTACATGTGGAATGTTGTAAATGGCTTATATTTACTGTATACCTAAAAAGCTTTCTAAAACAAATATTAATTACGTTGTTGTCCAACTATACAGAAAAACTGGTAAAAAGTTAAAAATTCATTAAAAATCTATGCTTTTGTATAGAAATCTCAAAATATTCCCAGGTTGCGTCTGTGATGTGAGAATTCTTCTCATATTTTTGATGGGGTCATAAATGTAAAACTGTACTTACAATAAAATAATATTTGCATTAGTGGCTGTAGACAAAAATATGTCCTACAATTAAACACTAGGGGGAGCTCAAATCAAAGAGGACATTTTTTTTGTTTCATAAACCACCTAAGAGTGAACTTTGTAGCAAATTACAAGAAGGTTGTGAGAACAGAATTTGCGCTACAATTGCTAGCCTAAAAATGTATTTTCATAAATATAAAGCGAAAACCTCAACATGGAGCTGCGGCTTTCGTGACATAAGCTCTAGCCTATCCAGCTAACACAATCTGGAAATCTTAGCCTCTTACATGCAAATAATGATTTTTAGGAAATTTTTCAAATTTGAAATTTTAAATGATCATAAGCCACGCCCACTTTGATAAATCATTACCATATTGATAATGTAATCTTAAGACTCTATAGTGATGACAACCACTAAGTTTCGTGCAGATCCATTTAGCCAGTTCAGCAGTATAATTTCTTCCCAGTTATAGCGCCCCCTATTGTTTAATCAAGTTGAAAACCAGGACATACACTTGAATTGACCTTAGGTATGACTGTTATGAACAGCTTTGAAAAATGTCAAAATCTTTTGAAGTTACTCTAAAAAAACTTTTTCATTCTCCAAAATTTTTAAAAAAAATCATATTAAAAAAAATAAGCAAATTATCCAAAATCCCTTCACATCTTTTGGTCAGCCGCTCCTCCTCTCTTGTCAGGGAAAGATGTGATGTGATTGAGTTTGACGGCCGGGAGGAGTTAACGAAAGTACGTTGGACTTACTATGCAAATTTCTACTAATTTGCATAAGTTTAAAACATTTTTTAAAATACTCATCTAAATTTGACTGACTCAATGAACATACTGGATGAGATCATTTGTTTTTTTACGAAAGTAATGGGGAGAAACATGCCAAAAATATTTTTGGGGTACCACAGCGCCACCTATTGGACAAAATTCAAAAAATTTTCTGTGATTGTAGATGTCATTATGACTGATATGAATTGTAATTTTCTGTATAGAATATGTATTTTTCAGGAGTAAATGGGCGAATTTGTTTAAAGCCTATTTATAGCCTATAAGCCACGCCCACTTTTTAATCATTTTCAAAATATAGCTTAAGGGTCCGATGATTAACATATGTGCCAAGTTCTGTGGAAATCCATCAAGCCGTTTAGCTGAAACAAACTTTTTGACTCTTTAGCGCCCCCTATTGGTGAATCCACACAAAATCGGGTAGATAGGGCTTACCGCTCATACTTCATAAGGGTGTAGAGTCTCATCAATTTATCTTGAGAAATGGTGAAGATATCATCAATTACCACATGTGCTAGCTAGCACACTGATTTTGACATGGTGTCATTAGCCCAATTTTCAATATTTCTGCATTTTTCTTCATCACCACAACTTATCTTAGTCCATAGATCATATGTACGAAGTTTGAAGTTGATTCGACGAAAAATGACGAATAGGTGATTAAAAGTAAGTTTTGAGTTTTTTGCGATCTAGCAAAAAATCTAGTTAGGCGGAAATGGGCGTGGCCAATACAAAAAAGATGGAGAATCACCCAAGGATCATGTACATATAAAGTTTATGACTGTAGGACCTACGGTTTGGGAGCTAGTAGCTGAAACGTGTTGACCTCCGCAATAGCGCCACCTAGGTGACGCGGGGTCCAAATTTTCGAATCTGAGTAGCGGTCAGGATTTTGTATCAGACTGCCATGTCAGATTTTTCCTGGCAATTTCTGGCTCCTGCCCCCATACAAACGTAGCGGAGAAGAATAATAAATAATAATGAAAAATCCGTAGAAAAACAATAGGGTTCCCTGCCCTTTGGGCTTGGAACCCTAATAATAAATAATAAATAATGAAAAATCCGTAGAAAAACAATAGGGTTCCCTGCCCTTTGGGCTTGGAACCCTAATA
Source organism: Nothobranchius furzeri (assembly GCF_043380555.1). Classification (NCBI taxonomy): domain Eukaryota; kingdom Metazoa; phylum Chordata; class Actinopteri; order Cyprinodontiformes; family Nothobranchiidae; genus Nothobranchius; species Nothobranchius furzeri. The sequence continues at coordinate 16,173,599 of NC_091745.1, forward strand.
ATAAACTAGAACTGCAAGCAGTTATCAACGGGTTCCAAGCCCCCAGCGCCAGTCGCCCACCCGCCCCGCCCTCAACTTCGCCAGTCCTCACGCGGTCCCGCCCCAAAAACACGTTCTCCCGCCGGCGTCCCGTCAGCTCACTTCAACCGGCGCAATGAAAGTAACACTCAGGATACGTCATTAAACCTGCAAAGCCTATACACATATCTTTCAGAGGCATGGCTGACTTCTCAATCGTGATTACAATGGAATTCCACTGTTTCCTTATTAAAGAACGTGAAGATTTAATGAGTGAGATTATCAAACAATCATCTATACATCAACAGAATATTACAAATAACATAAAGACTTGATAATGTCTTTAGATTTAATAGATTTTCAACAAAAACAATGAGTTTCATTTTGTGACTTACTGATCAATTGTTTTAAAAAATCATGAAAAATACATAAATCATCATAAAATTACCAAAATATTCTCACATGGCAGTGTTAACATGCGGAATAATATGATGTTGTTTTTAAATCAGTTGACTCAAAGCTTTTTTGAAGAAAAATTAGGAAATATAACTATAAAGGTCACAACAAAAATTTAAATATTCATAAAAATATAGTGCTACTTTCTATAATTAGGAGAAAAATCTCAGATCACCATAGGTACGTGTGGAATGTTGTAAATGGCTTATATTTACTGTATACCTAAAAAGTTTTCTAACAAAAATTAATTACGTTGTTGTCCAACTATACAGAAAAACTGGTAAAAAGTTAAAAATTAATTAAAAATCTATGCTTTTGTACAGAAATCTCAAAATATTCCCAGGTTGCCTCTGTGACGTGAGAATTCTTCTTATATTTTTGTTGGGGTCATAAATGTAAAACTGTACTTACAATAAAATAATATTTGCATTAGTGTCTGTAGACAAAAATATGTCCTAAAATTAAACACAAGGGGGAGCTCATATCAAGACGACATTTTTTTTGTTTCATAAACCACCTAAGAGTGAACTTTGTAGCAAATTACAAGAAGGTTGTGAGAACAGAATTTGCGCTACAATTGCTAGCCTAAAAATGTATTTTCATAAATATAAAGCGTAAACCTCAACATGGAGCTGCGGCTTTCGTGACATAAGCTCTAGCCTATCCAGCTAACACAATCTGGAAATCTTAGCCTCTTACATGCAAATAATGATTTTTAGGAAATTTTTCAAATTTGAAATTTTAAATGATCATAAGCCACGCCCACTTTGATAAATCATTACCATATTGATAATGTAATCTTAAGACTCTATAGTGATGACAACCACTAAGTTTCGTGCAGATCCATTTAGCCAGTTCAGCAGTATAATTTCTTCCCAGTTATAGCGCCCCCTATTGTTTAATCAAGTTGAAAACCAGGACATACACTTGAATTGACCTTAGGTATGACTGTTATGAACAGCTTTGAAAAATGTCAAAATCTTTTGAAGTTACTTTTAAAAAAACTTTTTCATTCTCCAAAATTTAAAAAAAAAAATCATATTAAAAAAAATAAGCAAATTATCCAAAATCCCTTCACATCTTTTGGTCAGCCGCTCCTCCTCTCTTGTCAGGGAAAGATGTGATGTGATTGAGTTTGACGGCCGGGAGGAGTTAACGAAAGTACGTTGGACTTACTATGCAAATTTCTACTAATTTGCATAAGTTTAAAACATTTTTTAAAATACTCATCTAAATTTGACTGACTCAATGAACATACTGGATGAGATCATTTGTTTTTTTACGAAAGTAATGGGGAGAAACATGCCAAAAATATTTTTGGGGTACCACAGCGCCACCTATTGGACAAAATTCAAAAAATTTTCTGTGATTGTAGATGTCATTATGACTGATATGAATTGTAATTTTCTGTATAGAATATGTATTTTTCAGGAGTAAATGGGCGAAAACGTTTAAAGCCTATTTATAGCCTATAAGCCACGCCCACTTTTTAATCATTTTCAAAATATAGCTTAAGGGTCCGATGATTAACATATGTGCCAAGTTCTGTGGAAATCCATCAAGCAGTTTAGCTGAAACAAACTTTTTGACTCTTTAGCGCCCCCTATTGGTGAATCCACACAAAATCGGGTAGATAGGGCTTACCGCTCATACTTCATAAGGGTGTAGAGTCTCATCAATTTATCTTGAGAAATGGTGAAGATATCATCAATTACCACATGTGCTAGCTAGCACACTGATTTTGACATGGTGTCATTAGCCCAATTTTCAATATTTCTGCCTTTTTCTTCATCACCACAACTTATCTTAGTCCATAGATCATATGTCCGAAGTTTGAAGTTGATTCGACGAAAAATGACGAATAGGTGATTAAAAGTAAGTTTTGAGTTTTTTGCGATCTAGCAAAAAATCTAGTTAGGCGGAAATGGGCGTGGCCAATACAAAAAAGATGGAGAATCACCCAAGGATCATGTACATATAAAGTTTATGACTGTAGGACCTACGGTTTGGGAGCTAGTAGCTGAAACGTGTTGACCTCCGCAATAGCGCCACCTAGGTGACGCGGGGTCCAAATTTTCGAATCTGAGTAGCGGTCAGGATTTTGTATCAGACTGCCATGTCAGATTTTTCCTGGCAATTTCTGGCTCCTGCCCCCATACAAACGTAGCGGAGAAGAATAATAAATAATAATGAAAAATCCGTAGAAAAACAATAGGGTTCCCTGCCCTTTGGGCTTGGAACCCTAATAAACTAGAACTGCAAGCAGTTATCAACGGGTTCCAAGCCCCCAGCGCCAGTCGCCCACCCGCCCCGCCCTCAACTTCGCCAGTCCTCATGCGGTCCAGCCCCAAAAACACGTTCTCCCGCCGGCGTCCCGTCAGCTCACTTCAACCGGCGCAATGAAACTAACACTCAGGATACGTCATTAAACCGGCAAAGCCTATACACATATCTTTCAGAGGCATGGCTGACTTCTCAATCGTGGTTACAATGGAATTCCACTGTTTCCTTATTAAAGAACGTGAAGATTTAATGAGTGAGATTATCAAACAATGATCTATACATCAACGGAATATTACAAATAACATAAATCCTTGATAATGTCTTTAGATTTAAAAGATTTTCAACAAAAACTATGAGTTTCATTTTGTGACTTACTGACCAAATGTTTTAAAAAATCATGAAAAATTCACAAATCATCCTAAAATTACCAAAATATTCTCACATGGCAGTGTTAACATGCGGAATACTATGATGTTGTTTTTAAATCAGTAGACTCAAAGCTTTTATGATAAAAAAATTGGGAAATATAACTATAAAGGTCACAACAAAAATTAAAATATTCATAAAAAAATAGTGCTACTTTCTAAAATTAGGAGAAAAATCTCAGATCACCATAGGTACATGTGGAATGTTGTAAATGGCTTATATTTACTGTATACCTAAAAAGCTTTCTAAAACAAATATTAATTACGTTGTTGTCCAACTATACAGAAAAACTGGTAAAAAGTTAAAAATTCATTAAAAATCTATGCTTTTGTATAGAAATCTCAAAATATTCCCAGGTTGCGTCTGTGATGTGAGAATTCTTCTCATATTTTTGATGGGGTCATAAATGTAAAACTGTACTTACAATAAAATAATATTTGCATTAGTGGCTGTAGACAAAAATATGTCCTACAATTAAACACTAGGGGGAGCTCAAATCAAAGAGGACATTTTTTTTGTTTCATAAACCACCTAAGAGTGAACTTTGTAGCAAATTACAAGAAGGTTGTGAGAACAGAATTTGCGCTACAATTGCTAGCCTAAAAATGTATTTTCATAAATATAAAGCGAAAACCTCAACATGGAGCTGCGGCTTTCGTGACATAAGCTCTAGCCTATCCAGCTAACACAATCTGGAAATCTTAGCCTCTTACATGCAAATAATGATTTTTAGGAAATTTTTCAAATTTGAAATTTTAAATGATCATAAGCCACGCCCACTTTGATAAATCATTACCATATTGATAATGTAATCTTAAGACTCTATAGTGATGACAACCACTAAGTTTCGTGCAGATCCATTTAGCCAGTTCAGCAGTATAATTTCTTCCCAGTTATAGCGCCCCCTATTGTTTAATCAAGTTGAAAACCAGGACATACACTTGAATTGACCTTAGGTATGACTGTTATGAACAGCTTTGAAAAATGTCAAAATCTTTTGAAGTTACTCTAAAAAAACTTTTTCATTCTCCAAAATTTTTAAAAAAAATCATATTAAAAAAAATAAGCAAATTATCCAAAATCCCTTCACATCTTTTGGTCAGCCGCTCCTCCTCTCTTGTCAGGGAAAGATGTGATGTGATTGAGTTTGACGGCCGGGAGGAGTTAACGAAAGTACGTTGGACTTACTATGCAAATTTCTACTAATTTGCATAAGTTTAAAACATTTTTTAAAATACTCATCTAAATTTGACTGACTCAATGAACATACTGGATGAGATCATTTGTTTTTTTACGAAAGTAATGGGGAGAAACATGCCAAAAATATTTTTGGGGTACCACAGCGCCACCTATTGGACAAAATTCAAAAAATTTTCTGTGATTGTAGATGTCATTATGACTGATATGAATTGTAATTTTCTGTATAGAATATGTATTTTTCAGGAGTAAATGGGCGAATTTGTTTAAAGCCTATTTATAGCCTATAAGCCACGCCCACTTTTTAATCATTTTCAAAATATAGCTTAAGGGTCCGATGATTAACATATGTGCCAAGTTCTGTGGAAATCCATCAAGCCGTTTAGCTGAAACAAACTTTTTGACTCTTTAGCGCCCCCTATTGGTGAATCCACACAAAATCGGGTAGATAGGGCTTACCGCTCATACTTCATAAGGGTGTAGAGTCTCATCAATTTATCTTGAGAAATGGTGAAGATATCATCAATTACCACATGTGCTAGCTAGCACACTGATTTTGACATGGTGTCATTAGCCCAATTTTCAATATTTCTGCATTTTTCTTCATCACCACAACTTATCTTAGTCCATAGATCATATGTACGAAGTTTGAAGTTGATTCGACGAAAAATGACGAATAGGTGATTAAAAGTAAGTTTTGAGTTTTTTGCGATCTAGCAAAAAATCTAGTTAGGCGGAAATGGGCGTGGCCAATACAAAAAAGATGGAGAATCACCCAAGGATCATGTACATATAAAGTTTATGACTGTAGGACCTACGGTTTGGGAGCTAGTAGCTGAAACGTGTTGACCTCCGCAATAGCGCCACCTAGGTGACGCGGGGTCCAAATTTTCGAATCTGAGTAGCGGTCAGGATTTTGTATCAGACTGCCATGTCAGATTTTTCCTGGCAATTTCTGGCTCCTGCCCCCATACAAACGTAGCGGAGAAGAATAATAAATAATAATGAAAAATCCGTAGAAAAACAATAGGGTTCCCTGCCCTTTGGGCTTGGAACCCTAACTAGAACTGCAAGCAGTTATCAACGGGTTCCAAGCCCCCAGCGCCAGTCGCCCACCCGCCCCGCCCTCAACTTCGCCAGTCCTCACGCGGTCCCGCCCCAAAAACATGTTCTCCCGCCGGCGTCCCGTCAGCTCACCTCAACCGGCGCAATGAAAGTAACACTCAGGATACGTCATTAAAACTGCAAAGCCTATACACATCTTTCAGAGGCATGGCTGACTTCTCAATCGTGATTACAATGGAATTCCACTGTTTCCTTATTAAAGAACGTGAAGATTTAATGAGTGAGATTATCAAACAATAATCTATACATCAACAGAATATTACAAACAACATAAATACTTGATAATGTCTTTAGATTTAATTGATTTTCAACAAAAACAATGAGTTTCATTTTGTGACTTACTGACCAAATGTTTCAAAAAATCATGAAAAATACATAACTCATCATAAAATTACCAAAATATTCTCACATGGCAGTGTTGACATGTGGAATAATATGATGTTGTTTTTAAATCAGTAGACTCAAAGCTTTTTTGAAGAAAAATCAGTAAATATAACTGTAAGGGTCACAGTCAAAATTAAAATATTCATAAAAAAATAGTGCTACTTTCTAAAATTTATAGAAAAATCTCAGATCACCATAGGCACATGTGGAATGTTATAAATGTGTTATATTTACTTTGTACCTAAAAAAAACGTTCTTACAAAAATTAGTTACTTTTTGTCCAACTATACAAAAAACTGGCAAAAAGTAAAAAATTCATTAAAAATCAATGCTTTCGTACAAAAATCTCAAAATATTCCGAGATTGCCTCTGTGATGTGAGAATTCTTTTTATATTTTTGTTGGGGTCATAAATGTAAAATTGTACCTACAATAAAATAATATTTGCGTTAGTTGCTGTAGACAAAAATATGTCCTATAATTAAACACAAGGGGGAGCTCAAATCAAGACGACATTTTTTTTGTTTCATAAGCCACCTAAGAGTGAACTTTGTGGCAAATGTCAAGGAGATTGTGAAAACAGAATTTGCGCTACAATTGCTAGCCTAAAAATGTATTTTTGTAAATTTAAAGCGCAAACATCATCGTGGAGCTGCGGTTTTCATTATCTAAGCTCATGGCTATCCAGTTAACATAATCTGGAAAACGTAGCTTCTTACATGAAAATAATGATTTTTAGGAAATTTTTCAAATTTGAAATTTTAAATGATCATAAACCACGCCCACATTGATCAATCATTACCATATTGATAATGTAGTCTTAAGACTCTACAATGATGACAACCACTAAGTTTCGTGCAGATCCATTTAAACAGGTCAGCAGTATAATGTATTGCTATTTATAGCGCCCCCTATTGTTTAATCAAGGTGAAAATCAAGACATACACTTGAATTGACCTTAGGTTTGTATGTTATGAACAGCTTTGAAAAATGTCCAAATATTTTGAAGTTATGCTAAAAAAACTTTTTCATTCCCAAAAAAATATTTTAAAAATTCATATTTAAAAAAGTAAGCAAATTATCTAAAATCCCTTCAGATCGTTTGGTCAGCCGCTCCTCCTCTCTTGTCAGGCAAAGTTGTGATGTGATTGGGTTTGACGGCCGGGAGGAGTTAACGAAAGTACGTTTGACTTACTATGCAAATTTCTACTAATTAGCATAAGTTTAAAACATTTTTTAAAATACTCATCTTAATTTGACTGAGTCAATGAACATACTGGATGAGACCATTTGCTTGTTTACTAAAATATTGAGGAGAAACATGCCAAAAACATTTTTGGGGTACAACAGCGCCAACTATTGGACAAAATTCAAACTTTTTTCTGTGATTGTAGATGTCACTATGACTGATATGATTTGTAACTTTCTGTATAGAATATGTATTTTTCATCAGTTAAAGGGCAAAAATTTTTAAAGCCTATAAGCCACGCCCACTTTTTAATCATTTTCAAAGTATAGCTTAAGGGTCCGACGATTAACATATGTGCCAAGTTCTGTGGAAATCCATCAAGCCGTTTAGCTGAAACAAACTTTTTGACTCTTTAGCGCCCCCTATTGGTGAATCCAAACAAAATGGGGTAGATAGGACTTACCGCTCATACTTTGTAAGGTTCTAGAGTCTCATCAATTTATTTTGAGAAATGGTGAAGATATCATCAATTAACACATGTGCTAGCTAGCGCACTGATTTTGACATGGTGTCATTAGCCCAATTTTCAATATTTCTGCATTTTTCTTCACCACAACAACTTACCTTAGTCCATAGATCACATGTACGAAGTTTGAAGTTGATTCGACGAAAAATGTCGAATAGGTGATTAAAACTAAGTTTTGCATTTTTTGCGATCTAGCAAAAAATCTAGTTAGGCGGAAATGGGCGTGGCCAATACAAAAAAGATGGAGAATCAATCAAGGATCATGTGCATATAAAGTTTTTGACTGTAGGTCCTACGGTTTGGGAGCTAGTAGCTGAAACGTGTTGACCTCTGCAATAGCGCCACCTAGGTGACCCGGGGTCCAAATTTTCGAATCTGAGTAGCGGTCAGGATTTTCTATCAGACTGCCATGTCAGATTTTTCCTTGCAATTTCAGGCTCTTGCGCCCATACAGACACAGCGGAGAAGAATAATAATAATAAACTAGAACTGCAAGCAGTTATCAACGGGTTCCAAGCCACCAGCGCCAGTCGCCCACCCGCCCCGCCCTCAACTTCGCCAGTCCTCACGCGGTCCCGCCCCAAAAACACGTTCTCCCGCCGGCGTCCCGTCAGCTCACTTCAACCGGCGCAATGAAACTAACACTCAGGATACGTCATTAAACCGGCTAAGCCTATACACATATCTTTCAGAGGCATGGCTGACTTCTCAATCGTGATTACAATGGAATTCCACTGTTTCCTTATTAAAGAACGTGAAGATTTAATGAGTGAGATTATTAAACAATAATCTATACATCAACAGAATGTTACAAATAACATAAATACTTTATAATGTGTTTAGATTTAATAGATTTTCAACAAAAACAATGAGTTTCATTTTGTGACTTGCTGACCAAATGTTTAAAAAAATCATGAAAAATACACAACTCATCCTAAAATTACCAAAATATTCTCACATGGCAGTGGTAACATGCGGAATAATATGATGTTGTTTTTAAATCAGTAGACTCAAAGCTTTTTTAAAGAAAAATTGGGAAATATAACTATAAAGGTCACAACAAAAATTAAAATATTCATAAAAAAATAGTGCTACTTTCTAAAATTAGGAGAAAAATCTCAGATAACCATAGGTACATGTGGAATGTTGTAAATGGCTTATATTTACTGTATACCTAAAAAGCTTTCTAACAAAAATTAATTACGTTGTTGTCCAACTATACAAAATAACTGGCAAAAAGTAAAAAATTCATTAAAAATCAATGCTTTTGTACAAAAATCTCAAAATATTCCCAGATTGCCTCTGTGACGTGTGTATTGTGGTCATATTTTTGTAAGATCATAAATGTAAAACTTTTCTTACAATAAAATAATATTTGCATTAGTGGCTGTAGACAAAAATATGTCCTATAATTGAACACTAGGGGGAGCTCAAATCAAGACGACATTTTTTTTGTTTCATAAACCACCTAAGAGTGAACTTTGTGGTAAATTACAAGAAGATTGTGAGAACAGAATTTGTGCCACACTTGCTAGCGTAAAAATGTATTTTTGTTAATATAAAGCGCAAACCTCTTTGTGGAGCTGCGGCTATCGTGACATAAGCTCTAGCCTATCCAGTAACCACAATCTGGAAATCTTAGCCTCTTACATGCAAATAGTGATTTTTAGGAAATTTTTCAAATTTGAAATTTTAAATGATCGTAAACCACGCCCACTTTGATCAATCATTACCATATTGATAATGTAGTCTTAAGACTCTATAGTGATGACAACCACTAAGTTTCGTGCAGATCCATTTAGCTGGTTGAGCAGTATAATTTCTTCCCAGTTATAGCGCCCCCTATTGTTTAATCAAGTTGAAAACCAGGACATACACTTGAATTGACCTTAGGTATGAGTGTTATGAAAAGCTTTGAAAAATGTCAAAATCTTTTGAAGTTACGCTAAAAAAACTTTTTCATTCCCAAAAAATTATTTAAAAAAATCATATTAAAAAAAATAAGCAAATTATCCAAAATCCCTTCACAACTTTTGGTCAGCCGCTCCCCCCCTCTTGTCAGGCAAAGTTGTGATGTGATTGAGTTTGACGGCCGGGAGGAGTTAACGAAAGTACGTTTGACTTACTATGCAAATTTCTACTAATTAGCATAAGTTTAAATTATTTTTTAAAATACTCATCTAAATTTGACTGACTCAATGAACATACTGGATGAGCCCATTTGTTTTTTTACTAAAACATTGAGGAGAGACATGCCAAAACCTTTTTTGGGGTACAACAGCGCCACCTATTGGACAAAATTCAAATTTATATCTGTGATTGTAGATGTCACTATGACTGATAAAATTTGTAACTTTCTGTATAGAATATGTATTTTTCATCAGTTAAAGGGCGAAAATTTTTAAAGCCTATAAGCCACGCCCACTTTTTAATCATTTTCAAAATATAGCTTAAAGGTCTGATGATTAACATATGTGCCAAGTTCTGTGGAAATCCATCAAGCCGTTTAGCTCAAACTAACTTTTTGCCTCTTTAGCGCCCCCTTTTGGTGAATCCGAACAAAATGGGGAAGATAGGGCTTACCGCTCATACTTCATAAGGGTCTAGAGTCTCATCACTTTATCTTGAGATATGGTGAAGATATCATCAATTAGCACATGTGATAGCTAGCGCACTGATTTTGACATGTTGTCATTAGCCCAATTTTCAATATTTCTGCGTTTTTCTGCATCACAACAACTTATCTTAGTCCATAGATCATATGTACAAAGTTTGAAGTTGATTCGACGAAAAATGACGAATAGGTGATTAAAACTAAGTTTTGCATTTTTTGCGATCTAGCAAAAAATCTAGTTAGGCGGAAATGGGCGTGGCCAATACAAAAAAGATGGAGAATCATCCAAGGATCATGGACATATAAAGTTTTTGACTATAGGACCTACGGTTTGGGAGCTAGTAACTAAAACGTGTTGACCTCCGCAATAGCGCCACCTAGGTGACGCGGGGTCCAAATTCTCGAACCTGAGTAGCGGTCAGGATTTTCTATCAGACTGCCATGTCAGATTTTCCCTGGCAATTTCAGGCTCTTGCGCCCATACAGACACAGCGGAGAAGAATAATAATAATAAATAACTAGAACTGCAAGCAGTTATCAACGGGTTCCAAGCCCCCAGCGCCAGTCGCCCACCCGCCCCGCCCTCCACTTCGCCAGTCCTCACGCGGTCCCGCCCCAAAAACACGTTCTCCCGCCGGCGTCCCGTCAGCTCACTTCAACCGGCGCAATGAAAGTAACACTCAGGATACGTCATTAAACCGGCTAAGCCTATACACATATCTTTCAGAGGCATGGCTGACTTCTCAATCGTGATTACAATGGAATTCCACTGTTTCCTTATTAAAATACGTGAAGATTTAATGAGTGAGATTATTAAACAATAATCTATACATCAACAGAATGTTACAAATAACATAAATACTTGATAATGTGTTTAGATTTAATAGATTTTCAACAAAAACAATGAGTTTCATTTTGTGACTTGCTGACCAAATGTTTAAAAAAATCATGAAAAATACATAACTCATCCTAAAATTACCAAAATATTCTCACATGGCAGTGTTAACATGCGGAATAATATGATGTTGTTTTTAAATCAGTAGACTCAAAGCTTTTTTGAAGAAAAATTGGGAAATATAACTATAAAGGTCACAACAAAAATTAAAATATTCATAAAAAAATAGTGCTACTTTCTAAAATTAGGAGAAAAATCTCAGATAACCATAGGTACATGTGGAATGTTGTAAATGGCTTATATTTACTGTATACCTAAAAAGCTTTCTAACAAAAATTAATTACGTTGTTGTCCAACTATACAAAATAACTGGCAAAAAGTAAAAAATTCATTAAAAATCAATGCTTTTGTACAAAAATCTCAAAATATTCCCAGATTGCCTCTGTGACGTGTGTATTGTGGTCATATTTTTGTAAGATCATAAATGTAAAACTTTTCTTACAATAAAATAATATTTGCATTAGTGGCTGTTGACAAAAATATGTCCTATAATTGAACACTAGGGGGAGCTCAAATCAAGACGACATTTTTTTTTGTTTCATAAACCACCTAAGAGTGAACTTTGTGGTAAATTACAAGAAGATTGTGAGAACAGAATTTGTGCCACACTTGCTAGCGTAAAAATGTATTTTTGTAAATATAAAGCGCAAACCTCTTCGTGGAGCTGCGGCTATCGTGACATAAGCTCTAGCCTATCCAGTAAACACAATCTGGAAATCTTAGCCTCTTACATGCAAATAGTGATTTTTAGGAAATTTTTCAAATTTGAAATTTTAAATGATCGTAAACCACGCCCACTTTGATCAATCATTACCATATTGATAATGTAGTCTTAAGACTCTATAGTGATGACAACCACTAAGTTTCGTGCAGATCCATTTAGCCGGTTCAGCAGTATAATTTCTTCCCAGTTATAGCGCCCCCTATTGTTTAATCAAGTTGAAAACCAGGACATACACTTGAATTGACCTTAGGTATGACTGTTATGAACAGCTTTGAAAAATGTCAAAATCTTTTGAAGTTACGCTAAAAAAACTTTTTCATTCCCAAAAAATTATTTTAAAAAATCATATAAAAAAAAATAAGCAAATTATCCAAAATCCCTTCACAACATTTGGTCAGCCGCTCCTCTTCTCTTGTCAGGGAAAGTTGTGATGTGATTGAGTTTGACGGCCGGGAGGAGTTAACGAAAGTACGTTTGACTTACTATGCAAATTTCTACTAATTAGCATAAGTTTAAATTATTTTTTAAAATACTCTTCTAAATTTGACTGACTCAATGAACATAGTGGATGAGAACATTTGTTTTTTTACAAAAGAAATGGGGAGAAACATGCCAAAATCATTTTTGGGGTACCACAGCGCCACCTATTGGACAAAATTCAAAAGTTTTTCTGTGATTGTAGATGTCACTATGACAGATAAGAATTGTAATTTTCTGTATAGAATATGTATTTTTCATGAGTAAAAGGGCGAAAATTTTTAAAGCCTATAAGCCACGCCCACTTTTTAATCATTTTCAAAATATAGCTTAAGGGTCCGATGATTAACATATGTGCCAAGTTCTGTGGAAATCCATCAAGCCGTTTAGCTGAAACAAACTTTTTGACTCTTTAGCGCCCCCTATTGGTGAATCCAAACAAAATGGGGTAGATAGGGCTTACCACTCATACTTCATAAGGGTCTAGAGTCTCATCAATTTATCTTGAGAAATGGTCAAGATATCATCAATTACCACATGTGCTAGCTAGCGCACTGATTTTGACATGGTGTCATTAGCCCAATTCTCAATATTTCTGCATTTTTCTTCATCACAACAACTTACCTTAGTCCATAGATCACATGTACGAAGTTTGAAGTTGATTCGACGAAAAATGACGAATAGGTGATTAAAAGTAAGTTTTGCGTTTTTTGCGATCTAGCAGAAAATCTAGTTAGGCGGAAATGGGCGTGGCCAATGTAAAAAAGATGGAGAATCATCCAAGGATCATGTACATATAAAGTTTTTGACTGTAGGACCTACGGTTTGGGAGCTAGTAGCTGAAACGTGTTGACCTCCGCAATAGCGCCACCTAGGTGACGCGGGGTCCAAATTTTCGAATCTGAGTAGCGGTCAGGATTTTCTATCAGACTGCCATGTCAGATTTTCCCTGGCAATTTCAGGCTCTTGCGCCCATACAGACACAGCGGAGAAGAATAATGAAGAATAATAAATAATGAAAAATCCGTAGAAAAACAATAGGGTTCCCTGCCCTTTGGGCTTGGAACCCTAACTAGAACTGCAAGCAGTTATCAACGGGTTCCAAGCCCCCAGCGCCAGTCGCCCACCCGGCCCCGCCCTCACCTTCGCCGGTCCTCACGCGGTCCCACCCCAAAAACACGTTCTCCCGCCGGCGTCCCGTCAGCTCACTTCAACCGGCGCAATGACAGTAACACTCAGGATATGTCATTAAACTTGCAAAGCCTATCCACAAATCTTTCAGAGGCATGGCTGACTTCTCAATCGTGATTACAATGGAATTCCACTGTTTCCCTATTAAAGAACGTGAAGATTTAATGAGTGAGATTATCAAACAATGATCTATACATCAACAGAATATTACAAATAACATAAATACTTGATAATGTCTTTAGATTTAAAAGATTTTCAACAAAAACTATGAGTTTCATTTTGTGACTTATTGACCAAATGTTTTAAAAAATCATGAAAAATACATAAATCATCCTAAAATTACCAAAATATTCTCACATGGCAGTGTTAACATGCGGAATAATATGATGTTGTTTTTAAATCAGTAGACTCAAAGCTTTTTTGAAGAAAAATTGGGAAATATAACTATAAAGGTCACAACAAAAATTAAAATATTCATAAAAAAATAGTGCTACTTTCTAAAATTAGGAGAAAAATCTCAGATCACCATAGGTACATGTGGAATGTTGTAAATGGCTTATATTTACTGTATACCTAAAAAGCTTTCTAAAACAAATATTAATTACGTTGTTGTCCAACTATACAGAAAAACTGGTAAAAAGTTAAAAATTCATTAAAAATCTATGCTTTTGTATAGAAATCTCAAAATATTCCCAGGTTGCTTCTGTGATGTGAGAATTCTTCTCATATTTTTGATGGGGTCATAAATTTAAAACTGTACTTACAATAAAATAATATTTGCATTAGTGGCTGTAGACAAAAATATGTCCTACAATTAAACACTAGGGGGAGCTCAAATCAAGACGACATTTTTTTTCTTTCATAAACCACCTAAGAGTGAACTTTTTGGCAAATTACAAGAAGATTGTGAGAATAGAATTTGCGCTACAATTGCTAGCCTAAAAATTTATTTTCGTAAATATAAAGCGCACACCTCTTCGTGGAGCTGCGGCTTTCGTGACCTAAGCTCTAGCCTATCCATTTAAGACAATCTGGAAATCTTAGCCTGTTACATGCAAATAGTGATTTTTAGGAAATTTTTCAAATTTGAAATTTTAAATGATCATAAACCACGCCCACTTGGATCAATCATTACCATATTGATATTGTGGTCTTAAGACTCTATAGTGATGATAACCACTAAGTTTCGTGCAGATCCATTTAGCCAGTTCAGCAGTATAATTTCTTCCCAGTTATAGCGCCCCCTATTGTTTAATCAAGTTGAAAACCAGGACATACACTTGAATTGACCTTAGGTATGACTGTTATGAACAGCTTTGAAAAATGTCAAAATCTCTTGAAGTTACGCTAAAAAAACTTTTTCATTCCCAAAAAATTATTTAAAAAAATCATATTTAAAAAAATAAGCAAATTATCGAAAATCCCTTCACATCTTTTGGTCAGCCGCTCCTCCTCTCTTGTCAGGGAAAGTTTTGATGTGATTGAGTTTGACGGCCGGGAGGAGTTAACGAAAGTACGTTGGACTTACTATGCAAATTTCTACTAATTTGCATAAGTTTAAAACATTTTTTAAATTACTCATCTAAATTTGACTGACTCAAAGAACACATTGGAATAGATCATTTGTTTTTTTTACAAAAGAAATGGGGAGAAACATGCCAAAAATATTTTTGGGGTACCAGAGCGCCACCTATTGGACAAAATTCAAAAAATTTTCTGTGATTGTAGATGTCACGATGACTGATATGAATTGTAATTTTCTGTATAGAATATGTATTTTTCATGAGTAAAAGGGCGAAAATTTTTAAAGCCTATAAGCCACGCCCACTTTTTAAACATTTTCAAAATATAGCTTAAGGGTCCGACGATTAACATATGTGCCAAGTTCTGTGGAAATCCATCAAGCCGTTTAGCTGAAACAAACTTTTTGACTCTTTAGCGCCCCCTATTGGTGAATCCAAACAAAATGGGGTAGATAGGACTTACCGCTCATACTTTGTAAGGTTCTAGAGTCTCATCACTTTATTTTGAGAAATGGTGAAGATATCATCAATTAACACATGTGCTAGCTAGCGCACTGATTTTGACATGGTGTCATTAGCCCAATTTTCAATATTTCTGCATTTTTCTTCATCACAACAACTTAGCCTAGTCCATAGATCACATGTACGAAGTTTGAAGTTGATTCGACGAAAAATGTCGAATAGGTGATTAAAACTAAGTTTTGCATTTTTTGCGATCTAGCAAAAAATCTAGTTAGGCGGAAATGGGCGTGGCCAATACAAAAAAGATGGAGAATCAATCAAGGATCATGTGCATATAAAGTTTTTGACTGTAGGACCTACGGTTTGGGAGCTAGTAGCTGAAACGTGTTGACCTCTGCAATAGCGCCACCTAGGTGACCCGGGGTCCAAATTTTCGAATCTGAGTAGCGGTCAGGATTTTCTATCAGACTGCCATGTCAGATTTTTCCTTGCAATTTCAGGCTCTTGCGCCCATACAGACACAGCGGAGAAGAATAATAATAACTAGAACTGCAAGCAGTTATCAACGGGTTCCAAGCCCCCAGCGCCAGTCGCCCACCCGCCCCGCCCTCAACTTCGCCAGTCCTCATGCGGTCCAGCCCCAAAAACACGTTCTCCCGCCGGCGTCCCGTCAGCTCACTTCAACCGGCGCAATGAAACTAACACTCAGGATACGTCATTAAACCGGCAAAGCCTATACACATATCTTTCAGAGGCATGGCTGACTTCTCAATCGTGGTTACAATGGAATTCCACTGTTTCCTTATTAAAGAACGTGAAGATTTAATGAGTGAGATTATCAAACAATGATCTATACATCAACGGAATATTACAAATAACATAAATCCTTGATAATGTCTTTAGATTTAAAAGATTTTCAACAAAAACTATGAGTTTCATTTTGTGACTTACTGACCAAATGTTTTAAAAAATCATGAAAAATTCACAAATCATCCTAAAATTACCAAAATATTCTCACATGGCAGTGTTAACATGCGGAATACTATGATGTTGTTTTTAAATCAGTAGACTCAAAGCTTTTATGATAAAAAAATTGGGAAATATAACTATAAAGGTCACAACAAAAATTAAAATATTCATAAAAAAATAGTGCTACTTTCTAAAATTAGGAGAAAAATCTCAGATCACCATAGGTACATGTGGAATGTTGTAAATGGCTTATATTTACTGTATACCTAAAAAGCTTTCTAAAACAAATATTAATTACGTTGTTGTCCAACTATACAGAAAAACTGGTAAAAAGTTAAAAATTCATTAAAAATCTATGCTTTTGTATAGAAATCTCAAAATATTCCCAGGTTGCGTCTGTGATGTGAGAATTCTTCTCATATTTTTGATGGGGTCATAAATGTAAAACTGTACTTACAATAAAATAATATTTGCATTAGTGGCTGTAGACAAAAATATGTCCTACAATTAAACACTAGGGGGAGCTCAAATCAAGACGACATTTTTTTTGTTTCATAAACCACCTAAGAGTGAACTTTGTGGTAAATTACAAGAAGATTGTGAGAACAGAATTTGTGCCACACTTGCTAGCGTAAAAATGTATTTTTGTTAATATAAAGCGCAAACCTCTTTGTGGAGCTGCGGCTATCGTGACATAAGCTCTAGCCTATCCAGTAACCACAATCTGGAAATCTTAGCCTCTTACATGCAAATAGTGATTTTTAGGAAATTTTTCAAATTTGAAATTTTAAATGATCGTAAACCACGCCCACTTTGATCAATCATTACCATATTGATAATGTAGTCTTAAGACTCTATAGTGATGACAACCACTAAGTTTCGTGCAGATCCATTTAGCTGGTTGAGCAGTATAATTTCTTCCCAGTTATAGCGCCCCCTATTGTTTAATCAAGTTGAAAACCAGGACATACACTTGAATTGACCTTAGGTATGAGTGTTATGAACAGCTTTGAAAAATGTCAAAATCTTTTGAAGTTACGCTAAAAAAACTTTTTCATTCCCAAAAAATTATTTAAAAAAATCATATTAAAAAAAATAAGCAAATTATCCAAAATCCCTTCACAACTTTTGGTCAGCCGCTCCCCCCCTCTTGTCAGGCAAAGTTGTGATGTGATTGAGTTTGACGGCCGGGAGGAGTTAACGAAAGTACGTTTGACTTACTATGCAAATTTCTACTAATTAGCATAAGTTTAAATTATTTTTTAAAATACTCATCTAAATTTGACTGACTCAATGAACATACTGGATGAGCCCATTTGTTTTTTTACTAAAACATTGAGGAGAGACATGCCAAAACCTTTTTTGGGGTACAACAGCGCCACCTATTGGACAAAATTCAAATTTATATCTGTGATTGTAGATGTCACTATGACTGATAAAATTTGTAACTTTCTGTATAGAATATGTATTTTTCATCAGTTAAAGGGCGAAAATTTTTAAAGCCTATAAGCCACGCCCACTTTTTAATCATTTTCAAAATATAGCTTAAAGGTCTGATGATTAACATATGTGCCAAGTTCTGTGGAAATCCATCAAGCCGTTTAGCTCAAACTAACTTTTTGCCTCTTTAGCGCCCCCTTTTGGTGAATCCGAACAAAATGGGGAAGATAGGGCTTACCGCTCATACTTCATAAGGGTCTAGAGTCTCATCACTTTATCTTGAGATATGGTGAAGATATCATCAATTAGCACATGTGATAGCTAGCGCACTGATTTTGACATGTTGTCATTAGCCCAATTTTCAATATTTCTGCGTTTTTCTGCATCACAACAACTTATCTTAGTCCATAGATCATATGTACAAAGTTTGAAGTTGATTCGACGAAAAATGACGAATAGGTGATTAAAACTAAGTTTTGCATTTTTTGCGATCTAGCAAAAAATCTAGTTAGGCGGAAATGGGCGTGGCCAATACAAAAAAGATGGAGAATCATCCAAGGATCATGGACATATAAAGTTTTTGACTATAGGACCTACGGTTTGGGAGCTAGTAACTAAAACGTGTTGACCTCCGCAATAGCGCCACCTAGGTGACGCGGGGTCCAAATTCTCGAACCTGAGTAGCGGTCAGGATTTTCTATCAGACTGCCATGTCAGATTTTCCCTGGCAATTTCAGGCTCTTGCGCCCATACAGACACAGCGGAGAAGAATAATAATAATAAATAATAAATAATAAATAATGAAAAATCCGTAGAAAAACAATAGGGTTCCCTGCCCTTTGGGCTTGGAACCCTAACTAGAACTGCAAGCAGTTATCAACGGGTTCCAAGCCCCCAGCGCCAGTCGCCCACCCGCCCCGCCCTCAACTTCGCCGGTCCTCACGCGGTCCCGCCCCAAAAACATGTTCTCCCGCCGGCGTCCCGTCAGCTCACTTCAACCGGCGCAATGAAAGTAACACTCAGGATACGTCATTAAACCTGCAAAGCCTATACACATCTTTCAGAGGCATGGCTGACTTCTCAATCGTGATTACAATGGAATTCCACTGTTTCCTTATTAAAGAACGTGAAGATTTAATGAGTGAGATTATCAAACAATAATCTATACATCAACAGAATATTACAAACAACATAAATACTTGATAATGTCCTTAGATTTAATTGATTTTCAACAAAAACAATGAGTTTCATTTTGTTACTTACTGACCAAATGTTTCAAAAAATCATGAAAAATACATAACTCATCATAAAATTACCAAAATATTCTCACATGGCAGTGTTAACATGTGGAATAATATGATGTTGTTTTTAAATCAGTAGACTCAAAGCTTTTTTGAAGAAAAATCAGTAAATATAACTGTAAGGGTCACAGTCAAAATTAAAATATTCATAAAAAAATAGTGCTACTTTCTAAAATTTATAGAAAAATCTCAGATCACCATAGGCACATGTGGAATGTTATAAATGTGTTATATTTACTTTGTACCTAAAAAAAACTTTCTTACAAAAATTAGTTACTTTTTGTCCAACTATACAAAAAACTGGCAAAAAGTAAAAAATTCATTAAAAATCAATGCTTTTGTACAAAAATCTCAAAATATTCCGAGATTGCCTCTGTGATGTGAGAATTCTTTTTATATTTTTGTTGGGGTCATAAATGTAAAATTGTACCTACAATAAAATAATATTTGCGTTAGTTGCTGTAGACAAAAATATGTCCTATAATTAAACACAAGGGGGAGCTCAAATCAAGACGACATTTTTTTTGTTTCATAAACCACCTAAGAGTGAACTTTATGGCAAATGTCAAGAAGATTGTGAAAACAGAATTTGCGCTACAATTGCTAGCCTAAAAATGTATTTTTGTAAATTTATAGCGCAAACATCTTCGTGGAGCTGCGGTTTTCAATATCTAAGCTCATGGCTATCCAGTTAACATAATCTGGAAAACGTAGCTTCTTACATGAAAATAATGATTTTTAGGAAATTTTTCAAATTTGAAATTTTAAATGATCATAAACCACGCCCACATTGATCAATCATTACCATATTTATAATGTAGTCTTAAGACTCTACAATGATGACAACCACTAAGTTTCGTGCAGATCCATTTAACCAGGTCAGCAGTATAATGTTTTGCTATTTATAGCGCCCCCTATTGTTTAATCAAGGTGAAAATCAAGACATACACTTGAATTGACCTTAGGTTTGACTGTTATGAACAGTTTTGAAAAATGTCCAAATATTTTGAAGTTATGCTAAAAAAACTTTTTCATTCCCCAAAAAATATTTCAAAAATTCATATTTAAAAAAGTAAGCAAATTATCCAAAATCCCTTCAGATCGTTTGGTCAGCCGCTCTTCCTCTCTTGTCAGGCAAAGTTGTGATGTGATTGGGTTTGACGGCCGGGAGGAGTTAACGAAAGTACGTTTGACTTACTATGCAAATTTCTACTAATTAGCATAAGTTTAAAACATTTTTTAAAATACTCATCTTAATTTGACTGAGTCAATGAACATACTGGATGAGACCATTTGCTTGTTTACTAAAATATTGAGGAGAAACATGCCAAAAACGTTTTTGGGGTACAACAGCGCCAACTATTGGACAAAATTCAAACTTTTTTCTGTGATTGTAGATGTCACTATGACTGATATGATTTGTAACTTTCTGTATAGAATATGTATTTTTCATCAGTTAAAGGGCAAAAATTTTTAAAGTCTATAAGCCACGCCCACTTTTTAATCATTTTCAAAATATAGCTTAAGGGTCCAATGATTAACATATGTGCCAAGTTCTGTGGAAATCCATCAAGCCGTTTAGCTCAAACTAACTTTTTGACTCTTTAGCGCCCCCTTTTGGTGAATCCAAACAAAATGGGGAAGATAGGACTTACCGCTCATACTTTGTAAGGTTCTAGAGTCTCATCAATTTATTTTGAGAAATGGTGAAGATATCATCAATTAACACATGTGCTAGCTAGCGCACTGATTTTGACATGGTGTCATTAGCCCAATTTTCAATATTTCTGCATTTTTCTTCATCACAACAACTTAGCCTAGTCCATAGATCACATGTACGAAGTTTGAAGTTGATTCGACGAAAAATGTCGAATAGGTGATTAAAACTAAGTTTTGCATTTTTTGCGATCTAGCAAAAAATCTAGTTAGGCGGAAATGGGCGTGGCCAATACAAAAAAGATGGAGAATCAATCAAGGATCATGTGCATATAAAGTTTTTGACTGTAGGACCTACGGTTTGGGAGCTAGTAGCTGAAACGTGTTGACCTCTGCAATAGCGCCACCTAGGTGACCCGGGGTCCAAATTTTCGAATCTGAGTAGCGGTCAGGATTTTCTATCAGACTGCCATGTCAGATTTTTCCTTGCAATTTCAGGCTCTTGCGCCCATACAGACACAGCGGAGAAGAATAATAATAATAAATAATAAATAATAAATAATGAAAAATCCGTAGAAAAACAATAGGGTTCCCTGCCCTTTGGGCTTGGAACCCTAATAAATAATAAATAATGAAAAATCCGTAGAAAAACAATAGGGTTCCCTGCCCTTTGGGCTTGGAACCCTAATAATAAATAATAAATAATGAAAAATCCGTAGAAAAACAATAGGGTTCCCTGCCCTTTGGGCTTGGAACCCTAACTAGAACTGCAAGCAGTTATCAACGGGTTCCAAGCCCCCAGCGCCAGTCGCCCACCCGCTCCGCCCTCAACTTCGCCAGTCCTCATGCGGTCCAGCCCCAAAAACACGTTCTCCCGCCGGCGTCCCGTCAGCTCACTTCAACCGGCGCAATGAAACTAACACTCAGGATACGTCATTAAACCGGCAAAGCCTATACACATATCTTTCAGAGGCATGGCTGACTTCTCAATCGTGGTTACAATGGAATTCCACTGTTTCCTTATTAAAGAACGTGAAGATTTAATGAGTGAGATTATCAAACAATGATCTATACATCAACGGAATATTACAAATAACATAAATCCTTGATAATGTCTTTAGATTTAAAAGATTTTCAACAAAAACTATGAGTTTCATTTTGTGACTTACTGACCAAATGTTTTAAAAAATCATGAAAAATTCACAAATCATCCTAAAATTACCAAAATATTCTCACATGGCAGTGTGAACATGCGGAATACTATGATGTTGTTTTTAAATCAGTAGACTCAAAGCTTTTATGATAAAAAAAATTGGGAAATATAACTATAAAGGTCACAACAAAAATTAAAATATTCATAAAAAAATAGTGCTACTTTCTAAAATTAGGAGAAAAATCTCAGATCACCATAGGTACATGTGGAATGTTGTAAATGGCTTATATTTACTGTATACCTAAAAAGCTTTCTAAAACAAATATTAATTACGTTGTTGTCCAACTATACAGAAAAACTGGTAAAAAGTTAAAAATTCATTAAAAATCTATGCTTTTGTATAGAAATCTCAAAATATTCCCAGGTTGCGTCTGTGATGTGAGAATTCTTCTCATATTTTTGATGGGGTCATAAATGTAAAACTGTACTTACAATAAAATAATATTTGCATTAGTGGCTGTAGACAAAAATATGTCCTACAATTAAACACTAGGGGGAGCTCAAATCAAAGAGGACATTTTTTTTGTTTCATAAACCACCTAAGAGTGAACTTTGTAGCAAATTACAAGAAGGTTGTGAGAACAGAATTTGCGCTACAATTGCTAGCCTAAAAATGTATTTTCATAAATATAAAGCGTAAACCTCAACATGGAGCTGCGGCTTTCGTGACATAAGCTCTAGCCTATCCAGCTAACACAATCTGGAAATCTTAGCCTCTTACATGCAAATAATGATTTTTAGGAAATTTTTCAAATTTGAAATTTTAAATGATCATAAGCCACGCCCACTTTGATAAATCATTACCATATTGATAATGTAATCTTAAGACTCTATAGTGATGACAACCACTAAGTTTCGTGCAGATCCATTTAGCCAGTTCAGCAGTATAATTTCTTCCCAGTTATAGCGCCCCCTATTGTTTAATCAAGTTGAAAACCAGGACATACACTTGAATTGACCTTAGGTATGACTGTTATGAACAGCTTTGAAAAATGTCAAAATCTTTTGAAGTTACTCTAAAAAAACTTTTTCATTCTCCAAAATTTAAAAAAAAAAATCATATTAAAAAAAATAAGCAAATTATCCAAAATCCCTTCACATCTTTTGGTCAGCCGCTCCTCCTCTCTTGTCAGGGAAAGATGTGATGTGATTGAGTTTGACGGCCGGGAGGAGTTAACGAAAGTACGTTGGACTTACTATGCAAATTTCTACTAATTTGCATAAGTTTAAAACATTTTTTAAAATACTCATCTAAATTTGACTGACTCAATGAACATACTGGATGAGATCATTTGTTTTTTTACGAAAGTAATGGGGAGAAACATGCCAAAAATATTTTTGGGGTACCACAGCGCCACCTATTGGACAAAATTCAAAAAATTTTCTGTGATTGTAGATGTCATTATGACTGATATGAATTGTAATTTTCTGTATACAATATGTATTTTTCAGGAGTAAATGGGCGAAAACGTTTAAAGCCTATTTATAGCCTATAAGCCACGCCCACTTTTTAATCATTTTCAAAATATAGCTTAAGGGTCCGATGATTAACATATGTGCCAAGTTCTGTGGAAATCCATCAAGCCGTTTAGCTGAAACAAACTTTTTGACTCTTTAGCGCCCCCTATTGGTGAATCCACACAAAATCGGGTAGATAGGGCTTACCGCTCATACTTCATAAGGGTGTAGAGTCTCATCAATTTATCTTGAGAAATGGTGAAGATATCATCAATTACCACATGTGCTAGCTAGCACACTGATTTTGACATGGTGTCATTAGCCCAATTTTCAATATTTCTGCCTTTTTCTTCATCACCACAACTTATCTTAGTCCATAGATCATATGTACGAAGTTTGAAGTTGATTCGACGAAAAATGACGAATAGGTGATTAAAAGTAAGTTTTGAGTTTTTTGCGATCTAGCAAAAAATCTAGTTAGGCGGAAATGGGCGTGGCCAATACAAAAAAGATGGAGAATCACCCAAGGATCATGTACATATAAAGTTTATGACTGTAGGAC
This sequence comes from Nothobranchius furzeri, assembly GCF_043380555.1. Classification (NCBI taxonomy): domain Eukaryota; kingdom Metazoa; phylum Chordata; class Actinopteri; order Cyprinodontiformes; family Nothobranchiidae; genus Nothobranchius; species Nothobranchius furzeri. The sequence continues at coordinate 16,197,747 of NC_091745.1, forward strand.
CTACGGTTTGGGAGCTAGTAGCTGAAACGTGTTGACCTCCGCAATAGCGCCACCTAGGTGACGCGGGGTCCAAATTTTCGAATCTGAGTAGCGGTCAGGATTTTGTATCAGACTGCCATGTCAGATTTTTCCTGGCAATTTCTGGCTCCTGCCCCCATACAAACGTAGCGGAGAAGAATAATAAATAACTAGAACTGCAAGCAGTTATCAACGGGTTCCAAGCCCACAGCGCCAGTCGCCCACCCGCCCCGCCCTCAACTGCGCCAGTCCTCACGCGGTCCCGCCCCAAAAACACGTTCTCCCGCCAGCGTCCCGTCAGCTCACTTCAACTGGCGCAATGAAAGTAACACTCAGTATACGTTGTTAAACCTGCAAAGCCTATACACATATCTTTCAGAGGCATGGCTGACTTCTCAATTGTGATTACAATGGAATTCCACTGCTTCCTTATTAAAGAACGTGAAGATTTAATGAGTGAGATTATCAAACAATCATCTATACATCAACAGAATATTACAAATAACATAAACACTTGATAATGTCTTTAGACTTAATAGATTTTCAACAAAAACAATGAGTTTCATTTTGTGACTTACTGACCAATTGTTTTAAAAATCATGAAAAATACATAAATCATCATAAAATTACCAAAATATTCTCACATGGCAGTGTTAACATGCGGAATAATATGATGTTGTTTTTAAATCAGTAGACTCAAAGCTTTTTTGAAGAAAAATTGGGAAATATAACTATAAAGGTCACAACAAAAATTAAAATATTCATAAAAAAATAGTGCTACTTTCTATAATTAGGAGAAAATCTCAGATCACCTTAGGTACATGTGGAATGTTGTAAATGGCTTATATTTACTGTATACCTAAAAAGCTTTCTAACAAAAATTAATTACGTTGTTGTCCAACTATACAGAAAAACTGGTAAAAAGTTAAAAATTCATTAAAAATCTAAGCTTTTGTACAGAAATCTCAAAATATTCCCAGGGTGCCTCTGACACGTGAGAATTCTTCTTATATTTTTGTTGGGGTCATAAATGTAAAACTGTACTTACAATAAAATAATATTTGCATTAGTGTCTGTAGACAAAAATATGTCCAATAATTAAACACAAGGGGGTGCTCAAATCAAGACGACATTTTTTTTGTTTCATAAACCACCTAAGAGTGAACTTTGTAGCAAATTACAAGAAGATTGTGAGAACAGAATTTGCGCTACAATTGCTAGCCTAAAAATGTATTTTCATAAATATAAAGCGGAAACCTCTTCGTGGAGCTGCGGCTTTCGTGAAATAAGGTCTAGCCTATCCAGTTAACACAATCTGGAAATCTTAGCCTCTTACATGCAAATAATGATTTTTAGGAAATTTTTCAAATTTGAAATTTTAAATGATCATAAGCCACGCCCACTTTGATAAATCATTACCATATTGATAATGTAGTCTTAAGACTCTATAGTGATGACAACCACTAAGTTTCGTGCAGATCCATTTAGCCAGTTCAGCAGTATAATTTCTTCCCAGTTATAGCGCCCCCTATTGTTTAATCAAGTTGAAAACCAGGACATACACTTGAATTGACCTTACGTATGACTTTTATGAACAGCTTTGAAAAATGTCAAAATCTTTTGAAGTTACGCTAAAAAAACTTTTTCATTCCCAAAAAATTATTTAAAAAATCATATTAAACAAAATAAGCAAATTATCCAAAATCCCTTCACATCTTTTGGTCAGCCGCTCCTCCTCTCTTGTCAGGGGAAGTTGTGATGTGAATGAGTTTGACGGCCGGGAGGAGTTAACGAAAGTACGTTGGACATACTATGCAAATTTCTACTAATTTGCAAAAGTTTAAAACATTTTTTAAAGTACTCATCTAAATTTGACTGACTCAATGAACATACTGGATGAGATCATTTGTTTTTTTACGAAAAAAATGGGGAGAAACATGCCAAAAATATTTTTGGGGTACCACAGCGCCACCTATTGGACAAAATTCAAAAAATGTTCTGTGATTGTAGATGTCACTATGACTGATATGAATTGTAATTTTCTGTATAGAATATGTATTTTTCATGAGTCAATGGGCGAAAGCTTTTAAAGCCTATTTATAGCCTATAAGCCACGCCCACTTTTTAATCATTTTCAAAATATAGCTTAAGGGTCCGATGATTAACATATGTGCCAAGTTCTGTGGAAATCCATCAAGCCGTTTAGCTGAAACAAACTTTTTGACTCTTTAGCGCCCCCTATTGGTGAATCCACACAAAATGGGGTAGATAGGGCTTAACGCTCACACTTCATAAGGGTCTAGAGTCTCATCAATTTATCTTGAGAAATGGTGAAGATATCATCAATTACCACATGTGCTAGCTAGCGCACTGATTTTGACATGGTGTCATTAGCCCAATTTTCAATATTTCTGCATTTTTCTTCATCACAACAACTTATCTTAGTCCATAGATCGTATGTACGAAGTTTGAAGTTGATTCGACGAAAAATGACGAATAGGTGATTAAAACTAAGTTTTGCATTTTTTGCAATCTAGCAAAAAATCTAGTTAGGCGGAAATGGGCGTGGCCAATACAAAAAAGATGCAGAATCATCCAAGGACCATGTACATATAAAGTTTTTGACTGTAGGACCTACGGTTTGGGAGGTAGTAGCTGAAACATGTTCACCTCTGCAATAGCGCCACCTAGGTGACTCGGGGTCCAAATTTTCGAATCTGAGTAGCGGTCAGGATTTTCTATCAGACTGCCATGTCAGATTTTCCCTGGCAATTTCTGGCTCCTGCCCCCATACAAACGTAGCGGAGAAGAATAATAAATAATAATGAAAAATCCGTAGAAAAACAATAGGGTTCCCTGCCCTTTGGGCTTGGAACCCTAACTAGAACTGCAAGCAGTTATCAACGGGTTCCAAGCCACCAGCGCCAGTCGCCCACCCGGCCCCGCCCTCAACTTCGCCAGTCCTCACGCGGTCCCGCCCCAAAAACACCTTCTCCCGCCGGCGTCCCGTCAGCTCACTTCAACCGGCGCAATGAAAGTAACACTCAGGATACGTCATTAAACCTGCAAAGCCTATAGAGCTCCGGACCCCACGTGACTCTCAGTTAGTGGACGCCATTTTGGCATGCAAAAAAAGGTAAACAAACACGGATGTAACCACGAACATGAACGGGATCCGCTTGGATTTTACTTCGTCGGAGTTTACTTCACACTTTAAAACAGAAGAAATCGTTTTATATAGTCAGAAATTAAATAGACTAAACATCTCCGACCCTTACCGTGCCCCTGGGATACTTTTTAAAAACGCCAGAAGCTGTCGGAGCCGCCTTCTTACCGGCACAACACCGGACCTGACCGGGGAACCCCTTGGGATTCCCCCGGCCGGAGGAGCTGGGGAGAAGGTCTGGGACTCTCGACTCTACTGCCCGCTCCGACGCCAGAAGCTGTCAGAGCAGACTTCATACCGGCACAACACCGGACCGACCGGGGAACCCCTTGGGATTCCCCCGGCCGGAGGAGCTGGGGAGAAGGTCTGGGACTCTCGACTCTACTGCCCGCTCCGACGCCAGAAGCTGTCAGAGCAGACTTCATACCGGCACAACACCGGACCGACCGGGGAACCCCTTGGGATTTACCCGGAGGAACTGGGTCCGGCACCGCGGTGCTCCGGCGGCTGGGGAGAGGGAAGTCATGCTACTGCCCCCGCAACCCGACTCCGGATACGCGGATGAAAATGGATGGATGGACGGACAAATAACAGATTTACACGTAAGTAGTCTCGGTGAGACAGATAATAGCAATCCAAAGTGCTTTTTATGTGTGATCTGATCAACCATTGCTTAAAAATGAAATACAGCTTAGCCGGTTAATTGCTGTGATCATAAAACACGTAAACGGCAGCACGCAGAACTAACGAGGCAACGTTTTACGTGATGTTTACTTGTTGCTATGAGTAATAAGACAGAAAAAGCCACGCCAAAATAAGTTTAGGAAGCCCACTAAGAATCATATTAAAAGCATTTAAAATAAATACCATACACAGTTGAGGAAACGTTGGTTTAAGTACCTGATATGAAGCGGTCGCTGCTTAAGCAAAATCCTTTACTCTCGGGATCCCACAGCTTCATTTTCGCCCGGTCACTAGCGCGTTTTATTACAATGATCCAACGTTTGTGGCGCTCCGGATCCTGGGGAATCCTGTAGATGGCTCATTCCTTATGTCGTCCGCGTCTGTTCTGCATCCTGGGGCACAACAGGAATCTACCATATTTCCCGTTTGATTGAGTTTTCTGACAATAACATATAGTCCAGCTGCCGGCTTCTGCATGCCAAAATGGCGCCGTTTTGATTTGAACTGTTGCATGCCGGGAGAAGTGACGTCAACTCCCGGAGCTCTATACACATATCTTTCAGAGGCATGGCTGACTTCTCTATCGTGATTACAATGGAATTCCACTGTTTGCTTATTAAAGAACGTGAAGATTTAATGAGTGAGATTATCAAACAATGATCTATACATCAACAGAATATTACAAATAACATCAATACTTGATAATGTCTTTAGATTTAAAAGATTTTCAACAAAAACTACGAGTTTCATTTTGGGACTTACTGACCAAATGTTTTAAAAAATCATGAAAAATACATAAATCATCATAAAATTACCAAAATATTCTCACATGGCAGTGTTAACATGCGGAATAATATGATGTTGTTTTTAAATCAGTAGACTCAAAGCTTTTTTGAAGAAAAATTGGGAAATATAACTATAAAGGTCACAACAAAAATTAAAATATTCATAAAAGAATAGTGCTACTTTCTAAAATTAGGAGAAAAATCTCAGATCACCATAGGTACATGTGGAATGTTGTAAATGGCTTATATTTACTGTATACCTAAAAAGCTTTCTAACAAAAATTAATTACGTTGTTGTCCAACTATACAGAAAAACTGGTAAAAAGTTAAAAATTCATTAAAAATCTATGTTTTTGTACAGAAATCTCAAAATATTCCTAGCTTGCCTCTGTGATGTGAGAATTCTTCTTATATTTTTGTTGGGGTCATAAATGTAAAACTGTACTTACAATAAAATAATATTTGAATTAGTGGCTGTAGAAAAAAATATGTCCTATAATTAAACACTAGGGGGAGCTCAAATCAAGACGACATTTTTTTTATTTCATAAACCACCTAAGAGTGAACTTTGTGACAAATTACCAGAAGATTATGAGAACAGAATTTGCGCTACAATTGCTAGCCTAAAAATGTATTTTTGTAAATATAAAGCGCAAACCTCTTTGTGGAGCTGCGGCTTTCGTGAAATAAGGTCTAGCCTATCCAGTTAACACAATCTGGAAATCTTAGCCTCTTACATGCAAATAGTGATTTTTAGGAAATTTTTCAAATTTGAAATTTTAAATGATCATAAACCACGCCCACTTTGATCAATCATTACCATATTGATAATGTAGTCTTAAGCCTCTATAGTGATGACAACCACTAAGTTTCGTGCAGATCCATTTAGCCGGTTAAGCAGTATAATTGCTTCCCAGTTATAGCGCCCCCTATTGTTTAATCAAGTTGAAAACCAGGACATACACTTGAATTGACCTTAGGTATGACTGTTATGAACAGCTTTGAAAAATGTCAAAATCTTTTGAAGTTATGCTAAAAAAACTTTTTCATTCCCAAAAAATTATTTAAAAAAATCATATTAAAAAAAATAAGCAAATTATCCAAAATCCCTTCACATCTTTTGGTCAGCCGCTCCTCCTCTCTTGTCAGGGAAAGTTGTGATGTGATTGAGTTTGACGGCCGGGAGGAGTTAACGAAAGTACGCTGGACTTACTATGCAAATTTCTACTAATTTGCATAAGTTTAAAACATTTTTTAAAATACTCATCTAAATTTGACTGACTCAATGAACACACTGGATGAGATCATTTGTTTTTTTACAAAAGAAATGGGGAGAAACATGCCAAAAATATTTTTGGGGTACCACAGCGCCACCTATTGGACAAAATTCAAAAAATTTTCTGTGATTGTAGATGTCACTATGACTGATATGAATTGTAATTTTCTGTATAGAATATGTATTTTTCATGAGTAAAAGGGCGAAAATTTTTAAAGCCTATAAGCCACGCCCACTTTTTAATCATTTTCAAAATATAGCTTAAGGGTCCGATGATTAACATATCTGCCAAGTTCTGTGGAAATCCATCAAGCCGTTTAGCTGGAACAAGCTTTTTGACTCTTTAGCGCCCCCTATTGGTGAATCCAAACAAAATGGGGTAGATAGGGCTTACCGCTCATCCTTCATAAGGGTCTAGAGTCTCATCAATTTATCTTGAGAAATGGTGAAGATATCATCAATTACCACATGTGCTAGCTAGCGCACTGATTTTGACATGGTGTCATTAGCCCAATTTTCAATATTTCTGCATTTTTCTTCATCACAACAACTTACCTTAGTCCACAGATCATATGTACGAAGGTTGAAGTTGATTCGACGAAAAATGTCGAATAGGTGTTTAAAACTAAGTTTTGCATTTTTTGCGATATAGCAAAAAATCTAGTTAGGCGGAAATGGGCGTGGCCAATACAAAAAAGATGGAGAATCAATCAAGGATCATGTACATATAAAGTTTTTGACTGTAGGACCTACGGTTTGGGAGCTAGTAGCTCAAACGTGTTGACCTCCGCAATAGCGCCACCTAGGTGACACGGGGTCCAAATTCTCGAACCTGAGTAGCGGTCAGGATTTTCTATCAGACTGCCATGTCAGATTTTCCCTGGCAATTTCAGGCTCTTGCGCCCATACAGACACAGCGGAGAAGAATAATAATAATAAATAATAAATAATAAATAATGAAAAATCCGTAGAAAAACAATAGGGTTCCCTGCCCTTTGGGCTTGGAACCCTAACTAGAACTGCAAGCAGTTATCAACGGGTTCCAAGCCCCCAGCGCCAGTCGCCCACCCGCCCCGCCCTCAACTGCGCCAGTCCTCACGCGGTCCCGCCCCAAAAACACGTTCTCCCGCCGGCGTCCCGTCAGCTCACTTCAACTGGCGCAATGAAAGTAACACTCAGTATACGTTGTTAAACCTGCAAAGCCTATACACATATCTTTCAGAGGCATGGCTGACTTCTCAATTGTGATTACAATGGAATTCCACTGTTTCCTTATTAAAGAACGTGAAGATTTAATGAGTGAGATTATCAAACAATCATCTATACATCAACAGAATATTACAAATAACATAAACACTTGATAATGTCTTTAGACTTAATAGATTTTCAACAAAAACAATGAGTTTCATTTTGTGACTTACTGACCAATTGTTTTAAAAATCATGAAAAATACATAAATCATCATAAAATTACCAAAATATTCTCACATGGCAGTGTTAACATGCGGAATAATATGATGTTGTTTTTAAATCAGTAGACTCAAAGCTTTTTTGAAGAAAAATTGGGAAATATAACTATAAAGGTCACAACAAAAATTAAAATATTCATAAAAAAATAGTGCTACTTTCTATAATTAGGAGAAAATCTCAGATCACCTTAGGTACATGTGGAATGTTGTAAATGGCTTATATTTACTGTATACCTAAAAAGCTTTCTAACAAAAATTAATTACGTTGTTGTCCAACTATACAGAAAAACTGGTAAAAAGTTAAAAATTCATTAAAAATCTAAGCTTTTGTACAGAAATCTCAAAATATTCCCAGGGTGCCTCTGACACGTGAGAATTCTTCTTATATTTTTGTTGGGGTCATAAATGTAAAACTGTACTTACAATAAAATAATATTTGCATTAGTGTCTGTAGACAAAAATATGTCCAATAATTAAACACAAGGGGGTGCTCAAATCAAGACGACATTTTTTTTGTTTCATAAACCACCTAAGAGTGAACTTTGTAGCAAATTACAAGAAGATTGTGAGAACAGAATTTGCGCTACAATTGCTAGCCTAAAAATGTATTTTCATAAATATAAAGCGGAAACCTCTTCGTGGAGCTGCGGCTTTCGTGAAATAAGGTCTAGCCTATCCAGTTAACACAATCTGGAAATCTTAGCCTCTTACATGCAAATAATGATTTTTAGGAAATTTTTCAAATTTGAAATTTTAAATGATCATAAGCCACGCCCACTTTGATAAATCATTACCATATTGATAATGTAGTCTTAAGACTCTATAGTGATGACAACCACTAAGTTTCGTGCAGATCCATTTAGCCAGTTCAGCAGTATAATTTCTTCCCAGTTATAGCGCCCCCTATTGTTTAATCAAGTTGAAAACCAGGACATACACTTGAATTGACCTTACGTATGACTTTTATGAACAGCTTTGAAAAATGTCAAAATCTTTTGAAGTTACGCTAAAAAAACTTTTTCATTCCCAAAAAATTATTTAAAAAATCATATTAAACAAAATAAGCAAATTATCCAAAATCCCTTCACATCTTTTGGTCAGCCGCTCCTCCTCTCTTGTCAGGGGAAGTTGTGATGTGAATGAGTTTGACGGCCGGGAGGAGTTAACGAAAGTACGTTGGACATACTATGCAAATTTCTACTAATTTGCAAAAGTTTAAAACATTTTTTAAAGTACTCATCTAAATTTGACTGACTCAATGAATATACTGGATGAGATCATTTGTTTTTTTACGAAAAAAAATGGGGAGAAACATGCCAAAAATATTTTTGGGGTACCACAGCGCCACCTATTGGACAAAATTCAAAAAATGTTCTGTGATTGTAGATGTCACTATGACTGATATGAATTGTAATTTTCTGTATAGAATATGTATTTTTCATGAGTCAATGGGCGAAAGCTTTTAAAGCCTATTTATAGCCTATAAGCCACGCCCACTTTTTAATCATTTTCAAAATATAGCTTAAGGGTCCGATGATTAACATATGTGCCAAGTTCTGTGGAAATCCATCAAGCCGTTTAGCTGAAACAAACTTTTTGACTCTTTAGCGCCCCCTATTGGTGAATCCACACAAAATGGGGTAGATAGGGCTTAACGCTCACACTTCATAAGGGTCTAGAGTCTCATCAATTTATCTTGAGAAATGGTGAAGATATCATCAATTACCACATGTGCTAGCTAGCGCACTGATTTTGACATGGTGTCATTAGCCCAATTTTCAATATTTCTGCATTTTTCTTCATCACAACAACTTATCTTAGTCCATAGATCGTATGTACGAAGTTTGAAGTTGATTCGACGAAAAATGACGAATAGGTGATTAAAACTAAGTTTTGCATTTTTTGCAATCTAGCAAAAAATCTAGTTAGGCGGAAATGGGCGTGGCCAATACAAAAAAGATGCAGAATCATCCAAGGACCATGTACATATAAAGTTTTTGACTGTAGGACCTACGGTTTGGGAGGTAGTAGCTGAAACATGTTCACCTCTGCAATAGCGCCACCTAGGTGACTCGGGGTCCAAATTTTCGAATCTGAGTAGCGGTCAGGATTTTCTATCAGACTGCCATGTCAGATTTTCCCTGGCAATTTCTGGCTCCTGCCCCCATACAAACGTAGCGGAGAAGAATAATAAATAATAATGAAAAATCCGTAGAAAAACAATAGGGTTCCCTGCCCTTTGGGCTTGGAACCCTAATAATGAAAAATCCGTAGAAAAACAATAGGGTTCCCTGCCCTTTGGGCTTGGAACCCTAATGAAAAATCCGTAGAAAAACAATAGGGTTCCCTGCCCTTTGGGCTTGGAACCCTAACTAGAACTGCAAGCAGTTATCAACGGGTTCCAAGCCCCCAGCGCCAGTCGCCCACCCGCCCCGCCCTCAACTTCGCCAGTCCTCACGCGGTCCCGCCCCAAAAACACGTTCTCCCGCCGGCGTCCCGTCAGCTCACTTCAACCGGCGCAATGAAAGTAACACTCAGGATACGTCATTAAACCTGCAAAGCCTATACACAAATCTTTCAGAGGCATGGCTGACTTCTCAATCGTGATTACAATGGAATTCCACTGTTTCCTTATTAAAGAACGTGAAGATTTAATGAGTGAGATTATCAAACAATCATCTATACATCAACAGAATATTACAAATAACATAAAGACTTGATAATGTCTTTAGATTTAATAGATTTTCAACAAAAACAATGAGTTTCATTTTGTGACTTACTGATCAATTGTTTTAAAAAATCATGAAAAATACATAAATCATCATAAAATTACCAAAATATTCTCACATGGCAGTGTTAACATGCGGAATAATATGATGTTGTTTTTAAATCAGTTGACTCAAAGCTTTTTTGAAGAAAAATTAGGAAATATAACTATAAAGGTCACAACAAAAATTTAAATATTCATAAAAAAATAGTGCTACTTTCTATAATTAGGAGAAAAATCTCAGATCGCCATAGGTACGTGTGGAATGTTGTAAATGGCTTATATTTACTGTATACCTAAAAAGTTTTCTAACAAAAATTAATTACGTTGTTGTCCAACTATACAGAAAAACTGGTAAAAAGTTAAAAATTAATTAAAAATCTATGCTTTTGTACAGAAATCTCAAAATATTCCCAGGTTGCCTCTGTGACGTGAGAATTCTTCTTATATTTTTGTTGGGGTCATAAATGTAAAACTGTACTTACAATAAAATAATATTTGCATTAGTGTCTGTAGACAAAAATATGTCCTAAAATTAAACACAAGGGGGAGCTCATATCAAGACGACATTTTTTTTGTTTCATAAACCACCTAAGAGTGAACTTTGTAGCAAATTACAAGAAGGTTGTGAGAACAGAATTTGCGCTACAATTGCTAGCCTAAAAATGTATTTTCATAAATATAAAGCGTAAACCTCAACATGGAGCTGCGGCTTTCATGACATAAGCTCTAGCCTATCCAGCTAACACAATCTGGAAATCTTAGCCTCTTACATGCAAAGAATGATTTTTAGGAAATTTTTCAAATTTGAAATTTTAAATGATAATAAGCCACGCCCACTTTGATAAATCATTACCATATTGATAATGTAATCTTAAGACTCTATAGTGATGACAACCACTAAGTTTCGTGCAGATCCATTTAGCCAGTTCAGCAGTATAATTTCTTCCCAGTTATAGCGCCCCCTATTGTTTAATCAAGTTGAAAACCAGGACATACACTTGAATTGACCTTAGGTATGACTGTTATGAACAGCTTTGAAAAATGTCAAAATCTTTTGAAGTTACTCTAAAAAAACTTTTTCATTCTCCAAAATTTTTAAAAAAAAATCATATTAAAAAAAATAAGCAAATTATCCAAAATCCCTTCACATCTTTTGGTCAGCCGCTCCTCCTCTCTTGTCAGGGAAAGATGTGATGTGATTGAGTTTGACGGCCGGGAGGAGTTAACGAAAGTACGTTGGACTTACTATGCAAATTTCTACTAATTTGCATAAGTTTAAAACATTTTTTAAAATACTCATCTAAATTTGACTGACTCAATGAACATACTGGATGAGATCATTTGTTTTTTTACGAAAGTAATGGGGAGAAACATGCCAAAAATATTTTTGGGGTACCACAGCGCCACCTATTGGACAAAATTCAAAAAATTTTCTGTGATTGTAGATGTCATTATGACTGATATGAATTGTAATTTTCTGTATAGAATATGTATTTTTCAGGAGTAAATGGGCGAAAACGTTTAAAGCCTATTTATAGCCTATAAGCCACGCCCACTTTTTAATCATTTTCAAAATATAGCTTAAGGGTCCGATGATTAACATATGTGCCAAGTTCTGTGGAAATCCATCAAGCCGTTTAGCTGAAACAAACTTTTTGACTCTTTAGCGCCCCCTATTGGTGAATCCACACAAAATCGGGTAGATAGGGCTTACCGCTCATACTTCATAAGGGTGTAGAGTCTCATCAATTTATCTTGAGAAATGGTGAAGATATCATCAATTACCACATGTGCTAGCTAGCACACTGATTTTGACATGGTGTCATTAGCCCAATTTTCAATATTTCTGCCTTTTTCTTTATCACCACAACTTATCTTAGTCCATAGATCATATGTACGAAGTTTGAAGTTGATTCGACGAAAAATGACGAATAGGTGATTAAAAGTAAGTTTTGAGTTTTTTGCGATCTAGCAAAAAATCTAGTTAGGCGGAAATGGGCGTGGCCAATACAAAAAAGATGGAGAATCACCCAAGGATCATGTACATATAAAGTTTATGACTGTAGGACCTACGGTTTGGGAGCTAGTAGCTGAAACGTGTTGACCTCCGCAATAGCGCCACCTAGGTGACGCGGGGTCCAAATTTTCGAATCTGAGTAGCGGTCAGGATTTTGTATCAGACTGCCATGTCAGATTTTTCCTGGCAATTTCTGGCTCCTGCCCCCATACAAACGTAGCGGAGAAGAATAATAAATAACTAGAACTGCAAGCAGTTATCAACGGGTTCCAAGCCCCCAGCGCCAGTCGCCCACCCGGCCCCGCCCTCACCTTCGCCAGTCCTCACGCGGTCCCGCCCCAAAAACACGTTCTCCCGCCGGCGTCCCGTCAGCTCACTTCAACCGGCGCAATGAAAGTAACACTCAGGATACGTCATTAAACCTGCAAATCCTATACACATCTTTCAGAGGCATGGCTGACTTCTCAATCGTGATTACAATGGAATTCCACTGTTTCCTTATTAAAGAACGTGAAGATTTAATGAGTGAGATTATCAAACAATAATCTATACATCAACAGAATATTACAAACAACATAAATACTTGATAATGTCTTTAGATTTAATTGATTTTCAACAAAAACAATGAGTTTCATTTTGTGACTTACTGACCAAATGTTTCAAAAAATCATGAAAAATACATAACTCATCATAAAATTACCAAAATATTCTCACATGGCAGTGTTGACATGTGGAATAATATGATGTTGTTTTTAAATCAGTAGACTCAAAGCTTTTTTGAAGAAAAATCAGTAAATATAACTGTAAGGGTCACAGTCAAAATTAAAATATTCATAAAAAAATAGTGCTACTTTCTAAAATTTATAGAAAAATCTCAGATCACCATAGGTACATGTTGAATGTTGTAATTGGTTTATATTTACTGTATACCTAAAAAACTTTCTAACAAAAATTAATTACGTTGTTGTCCAACTATACAGAAAAACTGGCAAAAAGTTAAAAAATCATTAAAAATCAATGTTTTCGTACAAAAATCTCAAAATATTCCGAGATTGCCTCTGTGATGTGAGAATTCTTTTTATATTTTTGTTGGGGTCATAAATGTAAAATTGTACCTACAATAAAATAATATTTGCGTTAGTTGCTGTAGACAAAAATATGTCCTATAATTAAACACAAGGGGGAGCTCAAATCAAGACGACATTTTTTTTTTGTTTCATAAACCACCTAAGAGTGAACTTTATGGCAAATGTCAAGAAGATTGTGAAAACAGAATTTGCGCTACAATTGCTAGCCTAAAAATGTATTTTTGTAAATTTAAAGCGCAAACATCTTCGTGGAGCTGCGGTTTTCAATATCTAAGCTCATGGCTATCCAGTTAACATAATCTGGAAAACGTAGCTTCTTACATGAAAATAATGATTTTTAGGAAATTTTTCAAATTTGAAATTTTAAATGATCATAAACCACGCCCACATTGATCAATCATTACCATATTGATAATGTAGTCTTAAGACTCTACAATGATGACAACCACTAAGTTTCGTGCAGATCCATTTAACCAGGTCAGCAGTATAATGTATTGCTATTTATAGCGCCCCCTATTGTTTAATCAAGGTGAAAATCAAGACATACACTTGAATTGACCTTAGGTTTGACTGTTATGAACAGCTTTGAAAAATGTCCAAATATTTTGAAGTTATGCTAAAAAAACTTTTTCATTCCCCAAAAAATATTTAAAAAATTCATATTTAAAAAAGTAAGAAAATTATCCAAAATCCCTTCAGATCGTTTGGTCAGCCGCTCCTCCTCTCTTGTCAGGCAAAGTTGTGATGTGATTGGGTTTGACGGCCGGGAGGAGTTAACGAAAGTACGTTTGACTTACTATGCAAATTTCTACTAATTAGCATAAGTTTAAAACATTTTTTAAAATACTCATCTTAATTTGACTGAGTCAATGAACATACTGGATGAGACCATTTGCTTGTTTACTAAAATATTGAGGAGAAAAATGCCAAAAACATTTTTGGGGTACAACAGCGCCAACTATTGGACAAACTTCAAACTTTTTTCTGTGATTGTAGATGTCACTATGACTGATATAATTTGTAACTTTCTGTATAGAATATGTATTTTTCATCAGTTAAAGGGCAAAAAATTTTAAAGCCTATAAGCCACGCCCACTTTTTAATCATTTTCAAAATATAGCTTAAGGGTCCAATGATTAACATATGTGCCAAGTTCTGTGGAAATCCATCAAGCCGTTTAGCTCAAACTAACTTTTTGACTCTTTAGCGCCCCCTTTTGGTGAATCCAAACAAAATGGGGAAGGTAGGGCTTACCGCTCATACTTCATAAGGGTCTAGAGTCTCATCACTTTATCTTGAGATATGGTGAAGATATCATCAATTAGCACATGTGCTAGCTAGCGCACTGATTTTGACATGGTGTCATTAGCCCAATTTTCAATATTTCTGCGTTTTTCTGCATCACAACAACTTATCTTAGTCCATAGATCATATGTACGAAGTTTGAAGTTGATTCGACGAAAAATGACGAATAGGTGATTAAAACTAAGCTTTGCATTTTTTGCGATCTAGCAAAAAATCTAGTTAGGCGGAAATGGGCGTGGCCAATACAAAAAAGATGGAGAATCATCCAAGGATCATGGACATATAAAGTTTTTGACTATAGGACCTACGGTTTGGGAGCTAGTAGCTGAAACGTGTTGACCTCCGCAATAGCGCCACCTAGGTGACGCGGGGTCCAAATTTTCGAATCTGAGTAGCGGTCAGGATTTTGTATCAGACTGCCATGTCAGATTTTTCCTGGCAATTTCTGGCTCCTGCCCCCATACAAACGTAGCGGAGAAGAATAATAAATAATAATGAAAAATCCGTAGAAAAACAATAGGGTTCCCTGCCCTTTGGGCTTGGAACCCTAACTAGAACTGCAAGCAGTTATCAACGGGTTCCAAGCCCCCAGCGCCAGTCGCCCACCCGCCCCGCCCTCAACTGCGCCAGTCCTCACGCGGTCCCGCCCCAAAAACACGTTCTCCCGCCAGCGTCCCGTCAGCTCACTTCAACTGGCGCAATGAAAGTAACACTCAGTATACGTTGTTAAACCTGCAAAGCCTATACACATATCTTTCAGAGGCATGGCTGACTTCTCAATTGTGATTACAATGGAATTCCACTGCTTCCTTATTAAAGAACGTGAAGATTTAATGAGTGAGATTATCAAACAATCATCTATACATCAACAGAATATTACAAATAACATAAACACTTGATAATGTCTTTAGACTTAATAGATTTTCAACAAAAACAATGAGTTTCATTTTGTGACTTACTGACCAATTGTTTTAAAAATCATGAAAAATACATAAATCATCATAAAATTACCAAAATATTCTCACATGGCAGTGTTAACATGCGGAATAATATGATGTTGTTTTTAAATCAGTAGACTCAAAGCTTTTTTGAAGAAAAATTGGGAAATATAACTATAAAGGTCACAACAAAAATTAAAATATTCATAAAAAAATAGTGCTACTTTCTATAATTAGGAGAAAATCTCAGATCACCTTAGGTACATGTGGAATGTTGTAAATGGCTTATATTTACTGTATACCTAAAAAGCTTTCTAACAAAAATTAATTACGTTGTTGTCCAACTATACAGAAAAACTGGTAAAAAGTTAAAAATTCATTAAAAATCTAAGCTTTTGTACAGAAATCTCAAAATATTCCCAGGGTGCCTCTGACACGTGAGAATTCTTCTTATATTTTTGTTGGGGTCATAAATGTAAAACTGTACTTACAATAAAATAATATTTGCATTAGTGTCTGTAGACAAAAATATGTCCAATAATTAAACACAAGGGGGTGCTCAAATCAAGACGACATTTTTTTTGTTTCATAAACCACCTAAGAGTGAACTTTGTAGCAAATTACAAGAAGATTGTGAGAACAGAATTTGCGCTACAATTGCTAGCCTAAAAATGTATTTTCATAAATATAAAGCGGAAACCTCTTCGTGGAGCTGCGGCTTTCGTGAAATAAGGTCTAGCCTATCCAGTTAACACAATCTGGAAATCTTAGCCTCTTACATGCAAATAATGATTTTTAGGAAATTTTTCAAATTTGAAATTTTAAATGATCATAAGCCACGCCCACTTTGATAAATCATTACCATATTGATAATGTAGTCTTAAGACTCTATAGTGATGACAACCACTAAGTTTCGTGCAGATCCATTTAGCCAGTTCAGCAGTATAATTTCTTCCCAGTTATAGCGCCCCCTATTGTTTAATCAAGTTGAAAACCAGGACATACACTTGAATTGACCTTACGTATGACTTTTATGAACAGCTTTGAAAAATGTCAAAATCTTTTGAAGTTACGCTAAAAAAACTTTTTCATTCCCAAAAAATTATTTAAAAAATCATATTAAACAAAATAAGCAAATTATCCAAAATCCCTTCACATCTTTTGGTCAGCCGCTCCTCCTCTCTTGTCAGGGGAAGTTGTGATGTGAATGAGTTTGACGGCCGGGAGGAGTTAACGAAAGTACGTTGGACATACTATGCAAATTTCTACTAATTTGCAAAAGTTTAAAACATTTTTTAAAGTACTCATCTAAATTTGACTGACTCAATGAACATACTGGATGAGATCATTTGTTTTTTTACGAAAAAAATGGGGAGAAACATGCCAAAAATATTTTTGGGGTACCACAGCGCCACCTATTGGACAAAATTCAAAAAATGTTCTGTGATTGTAGATGTCACTATGACTGATATGAATTGTAATTTTCTGTATAGAATATGTATTTTTCATGAGTCAATGGGCGAAAGCTTTTAAAGCCTATTTATAGCCTATAAGCCACGCCCACTTTTTAATCATTTTCAAAATATAGCTTAAGGGTCCGATGATTAACATATGTGCCAAGTTCTGTGGAAATCCATCAAGCCGTTTAGCTGAAACAAACTTTTTGACTCTTTAGCGCCCCCTATTGGTGAATCCACACAAAATGGGGTAGATAGGGCTTAACGCTCACACTTCATAAGGGTCTAGAGTCTCATCAATTTATCTTGAGAAATGGTGAAGATATCATCAATTACCACATGTGCTAGCTAGCGCACTGATTTTGACATGGTGTCATTAGCCCAATTTTCAATATTTCTGCATTTTTCTTCATCACAACAACTTATCTTAGTCCATAGATCGTATGTACGAAGTTTGAAGTTGATTCGACGAAAAATGACGAATAGGTGATTAAAACTAAGTTTTGCATTTTTTGCAATCTAGCAAAAAATCTAGTTAGGCGGAAATGGGCGTGGCCAATACAAAAAAGATGCAGAATCATCCAAGGACCATGTACATATAAAGTTTTTGACTGTAGGACCTACGGTTTGGGAGGTAGTAGCTGAAACATGTTCACCTCTGCAATAGCGCCACCTAGGTGACTCGGGGTCCAAATTTTCGAATCTGAGTAGCGGTCAGGATTTTCTATCAGACTGCCATGTCAGATTTTCCCTGGCAATTTCTGGCTCCTGCCCCCATACAAACGTAGCGGAGAAGAATAATAAATAATAATGAAAAATCCGTAGAAAAACAATAGGGTTCCCTGCCCTTTGGGCTTGGAACCCTAATAAACTAGAACTGCAAGCAGTTATCAACGGGTTCCAAGCCCCCAGCGCCAGTCGCCCACCCGGCCCCGCCCTCACCTTCGCCAGTCCTCACGCGGTCCCGTCCCAAAAACACGTTCTCCCGCCGGCGTCCCGTCAGCTCACTTCAACCGGCGCAATGACAGTAACACTCAGGATACGTTGTTAAACTTGCAAAGCCTATCCACAAATCTTTCAGAGGCATGGCTGACTTCTCAATCGTGATTACAATGGAATTCCACTGTTTCCCTATTAAAGAACGTGAAGATTTAATGAGTGAGATTATCAAACAATGATCTATACATCAACAGAATATTACAAATAACAAAAATACTTGATAATGTCTTTAGATTTAAAAGATTTTCAACAAAAACTTAGAGTTTCATTTTGTGACTTATTGACCAAATGTTTTAAAAAATCATGAAAAATACATAAATCATCCTAAAATTACCAAAATATTCTCACATGGCAGTGTTAACATGCGGAATAATATGATGTTGTTTTTAAATCAGTAGACTCAAAGCTTTTTTGAAGAAAAATTGGGAAATATAACTATAAAGGTCACAACAAAAATTAAAATATTCATAAAAAAATAGTGCTACTTTCTAAAATTAGGAGAAAAATCTCAGATCACCATAGGTACATGTGGAATGTTGTAAATGGCTTATATTTACTGTATACTTAAAAAGCTTTCTAACAAAAATTAATTACGTTGTTGTCCAACTATACAGAAAAACTGGTAAAAAGTTAAAAATTCATTAAAAATCTATGCTTTTGAACAGAAATCTCAAACTATTCCCAGGTTGCCTCAGTGATGTGAGAATTCTTCTCATATTTTTGTTGGGGTCATAAATGTAAAACTGTACTTACAATAAAATAATATTTGCATTAGTGGCTGTACACAAAAATTAGTCCTATAATTAAACACAAGGGGGAGCTCAAATCAAGATGACATTTTTTAATTTCATAAACCACCTAAGAGTGAACTTTTTGCCAAATTACAAGAAGATTGTGAGAAAAGAATTTGCGCTACAATTGCTAGCCTAAAAATGTATTTTCATAAATATAAAGCGCAAACCTCTTCGTGGAGCTGCGGCTTTCGTGACATAAGCTCTAGCCTATCCAGTTAACACAATCTGGAAATCTTAGCCTCTTACTTGCAAATAATGATTTTTAGGAAATTTTTCAAATTTGAAATTTTAAATGATCATAAACCACGCCCACTTTGATCAATCATTACCATATTGATAATGTAATCTTAAGACTCTATATTATTGACAAGCACTAAGTTTCGTGCAGATCCATTTAGCCAGTTCAGCAGTATAATTTCTTCCTAGTTATAGCGCCCCCTATTGTTTAATCAAGTTGAAAACCAGAACATACACTTGAATTGACCTTAGGTATGACTGTTATGAACAGCTTTGAAAAATGTCAAAATCTTTTGAAGTTACGCTAAAAAAACTTTTTCATTCCCCAAAAATAATTTTAAAAAATCATATTAAAAAAAATAAGCAAATTATCCAAAATCCCTTCACAACTTTTGGTCAGCCGCTCCTCCTCTCTTGTCAGGGAAAGTTGTGATGTGATTGAGTTTGACGGCCGGGAGGAGTTAACGAAAGTACGTTGGACTTACTATGCAAATTTCTACTAATTTGCATAAGTTTAAAACATTTTTTAAAATACTCATCTAAATTTGACTGACTCAATGAACATACTGGATGAGATCATTTGTTTTTTTACGAAAGTAATGGGGAGAAACATGCCAAAAATATTTTTGGGGTACCACAGCGCCACCTATTGGACAAAATTCAAAAAATTTTCTGTGATTGTAGATGTCATTATGACTGATATGAATTGTAATTTTCTGTATAGAATATGTATTTTTCAGGAGTAAATGGGCGAAAACGTTTAAAGCCTATTTATAGCCTATAAGCCACGCCCACTTTTTAATCATTTTCAAAATATAGCTTAAGGGTCCGATGATTAACATATGTGCCAAGTTCTGTGGAAATCCATCAAGCCGTTTAGCTGAAACAAACTTTTTGACTCTTTAGCGCCCCCTATTGGTGAATCCACACAAAATCGGGTAGATAGGGCTTACCGCTCATACTTCATAAGGGTCTGGAGTCTCATAAATTTATCTTGAGAAATGGTGAAGATATCATCAATTACCACATGTGCTAGCTAGCACACTGATTTTGACATGGTGTCATTAGCCCAATTTTCAATATTTCTGCATTTTTCTTTCATCACCACAACTTATCTTAGTCCATAGATCATATGTACGAAGTTTGAAGTTGATTCGACGAAAAATGACGAATAGGTGATTAAAAGTAAGTTTTGCGTTTTTTGCGATCTAGCAAAAAATCTAGTTAGGCGGAAATGGGCGTGGCCAATACAAAAAAGATGGAGAATCACCCAAGGATCATGTACATATAAAGTTTATGACTGTACGACATACGGTTTGGGAGCTAGTAGCTGAAACGTGTTGACCTCCGCAATAGCGCCACCTAGGTGACGCGGGGTCCAAATTTTCGAATCTGAGTAGCGGTCAGGATTTTCTATCAGACTGCCATGTCAGATTTTCCCTGGCAATTTCAGGCTCTTGCCCCCATAAAGATCAAGCGGAGAAGAATAATAAATAATAATGAAAAATCCGTAGAAAAACAATAGGGTTCCCTGCCCTTTGGGCTTGGAACCCTAATAATGAAAAATCCGTAGAAAAACAATAGGGTTCCCTGCCCTTTGGGCTTGGAACCCTAATAACTAGAACTGCAAGCAGTTATCAACGGGTTCCAAGCCACCAGCGCCAGTCGCCCACCCGCCCCGCCCTCAACTTCGCCAGTCCTCATGCGGTCCCGCCCCAAAAACACGTTCTCCCGCCGGCGTCCCGTCAGCTCACTTCAACCGGCGCAATGAAAGTAACACTCAGGATACGTCATTAAACCTGCAAATCCTATACACATCTTTCAGAGGCATGGCTGACTTCTCAATCGTGATTACAATGGAATTCCACTGTTTCCTTATTAAACAACGTGAAGATTTAATGAGTGAGATTATCAAACAATAATCTATACATCAACAGAATATTACAAACAACATAAATACTTGATAATGTCTTTAGATTTAATTGATTTTCAACAAAAACAATGAGTTTCATTTTGTGACTTACTGACCAAATGTTTCAAAAAATCATGAAAAATACATAACTCATCATAAAATTACCAAAATATTCTCACATGGCAGTGTTGACATGTGGAATAATATGATGTTGTTTTTAAATCAGTAGACTCAAAGCTTTTTTGAAGAAAAATCAGTAAATATAACTGTAAGGGTCACAGTCAAAATTAAAATATTCATAAAAAAAATAGTGCTACTTTCTAAAATTTATAGAAAAATCTCAGATCACCATAGGTACATGTTGAATGTTGTAATTGGTTTATATTTACTGTATACCTAAAAAACTTTCTAACAAAAATTAATTACGTTGTTGTCCAACTATACAGAAAAACTGGCAAAAAGTTAAAAAATCATTAAAAATCAATGCTTTCGTACAAAAATCTCAAAATATTCCGAGATTGCCTCTGTGATGTGAGAATTCTTTTTATATTTTTGTTGGGGTCATAAATGTAAAATTGTACCTACAATAAAATAATATTTGCGTTAGTTGCTGTAGACAAAAATATGTCCTATAATTAAACACAAGGGGGAGCTCAAATCAAGACGACATTTTTTTTTGTTTCATAAACCACCTAAGAGTGAACTTTATGGCAAATGTCAAGAAGATTGTGAAAACAGAATTTGCGCTACAATTGCTAGCCTAAAAATGTATTTTTGTAAATTTAAAGCGCAAACATCTTCGTGGAGCTGCGGTTTTCAATATCTAAGCTCATGGCTATCCAGTTAACATAATCTGGAAAACGTAGCTTCTTACATGAAAATAATGATTTTTAGGAAATTTTTCAAATTTGAAATTTTAAATGATCATAAACCACGCCCACATTGATCAATCATTACCATATTGATAATGTAGTCTTAAGACTCTACAATGATGACAACCACTAAGTTTCGTGCAGATCCATTTAACCAGGTCAGCAGTATAATGTATTGCTATTTATAGCGCCCCCTATTGTTTAATCAAGGTGAAAATCAAGACATACACTTGAATTGACCTTAGGTTTGACTGTTATGAACACCTTTGAAAAATGTCAAAATCTTTTGAAGTTACGCTAAAAAAAACTTTTTCATTCCCAAAAAATGATTTAAAAAAATCATAATAAAAAAAATAAGCAAATTATCCAAAATCCCTTCACATCTTTTGGTCAGCCGCTCCTCCTCTCTTGTCAGGGAAAGTTGTGATGTGATTGAGTTTGACGGCTGGGAGGAGTTAACGAAAGTACGTTGGACTTACTATGCACATTTCTGCTAATTTGCATAAGTTTAAAACATTTTTTAAAATACTCATCTAAATTTGACTGACTCAATGAACACACTGGATGAGATTATTTGTTTTTTTACGTAAGAAATGGGGAGAAACATGCCAAAAATATTTTTGGGGTACCACAGCGCCACCTATTGGACCAAATTCAACAAATTTTCTGTGATTGTAGATGTCACTATGACTGATAAGAATTGTAATTTTCTGTTTAGAATATATATTTTTCATGAGTAAAAGGGCGAAAAATTTTGAAGCCTATAAGCCACGCCCACTTTTTAATCATTTTCAAAATGTAGCTTAAGGGTCCGATGACTAACATATGTGCCAAGTTCTGGGGAAATCCATCAAGCCGTTTAGCTCAAACAAACTTTTTGACTCTTTAGCGCCCCCTATTGGTGAATCCAAACAAAATGGGGTAGATAGGGCTTACCGCTCATACTTCATAAGGGTCTAGAGTCTCATCAGTTTATCTTGAGAAATGGTGAAGATATCATCAATTACCACATGTGCTAGCTAGCGCGCTGATTTTGACATGGTGTCATTAGCCCAATTTTCAATATTTCTGCATTTTTCTTCATCACAACAACTTAGCTTAGTCCATAGATCACATGTACGAAGTTTGAAGTTGATTCGACAAAAAATGATGAATAGGTGATTAAAAGTAAGTTTTGCGTTTTTTGCGATCTAGCAAAAAATCTAGTTAGGCGGAAATGGGCGTGGCCAATACAAAAAAGATGGAGAATCATCCAAGGATCATGGACATATAAAGTTTTTGACTATAGGACCTACGGTTTGGGAGCTAGTAGCTAAAACGTGTTGACCTCCGCAATAGCGCCACCTAGGTGACGCGGGGTCCAAATTTTCGAATCTGAGTAGCGGTCAGGATTTTCTATCAGACTGCCATGTCAGATTTTCCCTGGCAATTTCAGGCTCTTGCGCCCATACAGACACAGCGGAGAAGAATAATAATAACTAGAACTGCAAGCAGTTATCAACGGGTTCCAAGCCACCAGCGCCAGTCGCCCACCCGCCCCGCCCTCAACTTCGCCAGTCCTCACGCGGTCCCGCCCCAAAAACACGTTCTCCCGCCGGCGTCCCGTCAGCTCACTTCAACCGGCGCAATGAAACTAACACTCAGGATACGTCATTAAACCGGCTAAGCCTATACACATATCTTTCAGAGGCATGGCTGACTTCTCAATCGTGATTACAATGGAATTCCACTGTTTCCTTATTAAAGAACGTGAAGATTTAATGAGTGAGATTATTAAACAATAATCTATACATCAACAGAATGTTACAAATAACATAAATACTTTATAATGTGTTTAGATTTAATAGATTTTCAACAAAAACAATGAGTTTCATTTTGTGACTTGCTGACCAAATGTTTAAAAAAATCATGAAAAATACACAACTCATCCTAAAATTACCAAAATATTCTCACATGGCAGTGGTAACATGCGGAATAATATGATGTTGTTTTTAAATCAGTAGACTCAAAGCTTTTTTAAAGAAAAATTGGGAAATATAACTATAAAGGTCACAACAAAAATTAAAATATTCATAAAAAAATAGTGCTACTTTCTAAAATTAGGAGAAAAATCTCAGATAACCATAGGTACATGTGGAATGTTGTAAATGGCTTATATTTACTGTATACCTAAAAAGCTTTCTAACAAAAATTAATTACGTTGTTGTCCAACTATACAAAATAACTGGCAAAAAGTAAAAAATTCATTAAAAATCAATGCTTTTGTACAAAAATCTCAAAATATTCCCAGATTGCCTCTGTGACGTGTGTATTGTGGTCATATTTTTGTAAGATCATAAATGTAAAACTTTTCTTACAATAAAATAATATTTGCATTAGTGGCTGTAGACAAAAATATGTCCTATAATTGAACACTAGGGGGAGCTCAAATCAAGACGACATTTTTTTTGTTTCATAAACCACCTAAGAGTGAACTTTGTGGTAAATTACAAGAAGATTGTGAGAACAGAATTTGTGCCACACTTGCTAGCGTAAAAATGTATTTTTGTTAATATAAAGCGCAAACCTCTTTGTGGAGCTGCGGCTATCGTGACATAAGCTCTAGCCTATCCAGTAACCACAATCTGGAAATCTTAGCCTCTTACATGCAAATAGTGATTTTTAGGAAATTTTTCAAATTTGAAATTTTAAATGATCGTAAACCACGCCCACTTTGATCAATCATTACCATATTGATAATGTAGTCTTAAGACTCTATAGTGATGACAACCACTAAGTTTCGTGCAGATCCATTTAGCTGGTTGAGCAGTATAATTTCTTCCCAGTTATAGCGCCCCCTATTGTTTAATCAAGTTGAAAACCAGGACATACACTTGAATTGACCTTAGGTATGAGTGTTATGAACAGCTTTGAAAAATGTCAAAATCTTTTGAAGTTACGCTAAAAAAACTTTTTCATTCCCAAAAAATTATTTAAAAAAATCATATTAAAAAAAATAAGCAAATTATCCAAAATCCCTTCACAACTTTTGGTCAGCCGCTCCCCCCCTCTTGTCAGGCAAAGTTGTGATGTGATTGAGTTTGACGGCCGGGAGGAGTTAACGAAAGTACGTTTGACTTACTATGCAAATTTCTACTAATTAGCATAAGTTTAAATTATTTTTTAAAATACTCATCTAAATTTGACTGACTCAATGAACATACTGGATGAGCCCATTTGTTTTTTTACTAAAACATTGAGGAGAGACATGCCAAAACCTTTTTTGGGGTACAACAGCGCCACCTATTGGACAAAATTCAAATTTATATCTGTGATTGTAGATGTCACTATGACTGATAAAATTTGTAACTTTCTGTATAGAATATGTATTTTTCATCAGTTAAAGGGCGAAAATTTTTAAAGCCTATAAGCCACGCCCACTTTTTAATCATTTTCAAAATATAGCTTAAAGGTCTGATGATTAACATATGTGCCAAGTTCTGTGGAAATCCATCAAGCCGTTTAGCTCAAACTAACTTTTTGCCTCTTTAGCGCCCCCTTTTGGTGAATCCGAACAAAATGGGGAAGATAGGGCTTACCGCTCATACTTCATAAGGGTCTAGAGTCTCATCACTTTATCTTGAGATATGGTGAAGATATCATCAATTAGCACATGTGATAGCTAGCGCACTGATTTTGACATGTTGTCATTAGCCCAATTTTCAATATTTCTGCGTTTTTCTGCATCACAACAACTTATCTTAGTCCATAGATCATATGTACAAAGTTTGAAGTTGATTCGACGAAAAATGACGAATAGGTGATTAAAACTAAGTTTTGCATTTTTTGCGATCTAGCAAAAAATCTAGTTAGGCGGAAATGGGCGTGGCCAATACAAAAAAGATGGAGAATCATCCAAGGATCATGGACATATAAAGTTTTTGACTATAGGACCTACGGTTTGGGAGCTAGTAACTAAAACGTGTTGACCTCCGCAATAGCGCCACCTAGGTGACGCGGGGTCCAAATTCTCGAACCTGAGTAGCGGTCAGGATTTTCTATCAGACTGCCATGTCAGATTTTCCCTGGCAATTTCAGGCTCTTGCGCCCATACAGACACAGCGGAGAAGAATAATAATAATAAATAATAAATAATAAATAATGAAAAATCCGTAGAAAAACAATAGGGTTCCCTGCCCTTTGGGCTTGGAACCCTAACTAGAACTGCAAGCAGTTATCAACGGGTTCCAAGCCCCCAGCGCCAGTCGCCCACCCGCCCCGCCCTCAACTTCGCCGGTCCTCACGCGGTCCCGCCCCAAAAACACGTTCTCCCGCCGGCGTCCCGTCAGCTCCCTTCAACCGGCGCAATGAAAGTAACACTCAGGATACGTCATTAAACCTGCAAAGCCTATACACATCTTTCAGAGGCATGGCTGACTTCTCAATCGTGATTACAATGGAATTCCACTGTTTCCTTATTAAAGAACGTGAAGATTTAATGAGTGAGATTATCAAACAATAATCTATACATCAACAGAATATTACAAACAACATAAATACTTGATAATGTCTTTAGATTTAATTGATTTTCAACAAAAACAATGAGTTTCATTTTGTGACTTACTGACCAAATGTTTCAAAAAATCATGAAAAATACATAACTCATCATAAAATTACCAAAATATTCTCACATGGCAGTGTTGACATGTGGAATAATATGATGTTGTTTTTAAATCAGTAGACTCAAAGCTTTTTTGAAGAAAAATCAGTAAATATAACTGTAAGGGTCACAGTCAAAATTAAAATATTCATAAAAAAATAGTGCTACTTTCTAAAATTTATAGAAAAATCTCAGATCACCATAGGCACATGTGGAATGTTATAAATATGTTATATTTACTTTGTACCTAAAAAAACGTTCTTACAAAAATTAGTTACTTTTTGTCCAACTATACAAAAAACTGGCAAAAAGTAAAAAATTCATTAAAAATCAATGCTTTTGTACAAAAATCTCAAAATATTCCGAGATTGCCTCTGTGATGTGAGAATTCTTTTTATATTTTTGTTGGGGTCATAAATGTAAAATTGTACCTACAATAAAATAATATTTGCGTTAGTTGCTGTAGACAAAAATATGTCCTATAATTAAACACAAGGGGGAGCTCAAATCAAGACGACATTTTTTTTGTTTCATAAACCACCTAAGAGTGAACTTTGTGGCAAATGTCAAGAAGATTGTGAAAACAGAATTTGCGCTACAATTGCTAGCCTAAAAATGTATTTTTGTAAATTTAAAGCGCAAACATCTTCGTGGAGCTGCGGTTTTCATTATCTAAGCTCATGGCTATCCAGTTAACATAATCTGGAAAACGTAGCTTCTTACATGAAAATAATGATTTTTAGGAAATTTTTCAAATTTGAAATTTTAAATGATCATAAACCACGCCCACATTGATCAATCATTACCATATTGATAATGTAGTCTTAAGACTCTACAATGATGACAACCACTAAGTTTCGTGCAGATCCATTTAACCAGGTCAGCAGTATAATGTATTGCTATTTATAGCGCCCCCTATTGTTTAATCAAGGTGAAAATCAAGACATACACTTGAATTGACCTTAGGTTTGTATGTTATGAACAGCTTTGAAAAATGTCCAAATATTTTGAAGTTATGCTAAAAAAACTTTTTCATTCCCAAAAAAATATTTTAAAAATTCATATTTAAAAAAGTAAGCAAATTATCTAAAATCCCTTCAGATCGTTTGGTCAGCCGCTCCTCCTCTCTTGTCAGGCAAAGTTGTGATGTGATTGGGTTTGACGGCCGGGAGGAGTTAACGAAAGTACGTTTGACTTACTATGCAAATTTCTACTAATTAGCATAAGTTTAAAACATTTTTTAAAATACTCATCTTAATTTGACTGAGTCAATGAACATACTGGATGAGACCATTTGCTTGTTTACTAAAATATTGAGGAGAAACATGCCAAAAACATTTTTGGGGTACAACAGCGCCAACTATTGGACAAAATTCAAACTTTTTTCTGTGATTGTAGATGTCACTATGACTGATATGATTTGTAACTTTCTGTATAGAATATGTATTTTTCATCAGTTAAAGGGCAAAATTTTTTAAAGCCTATAAGCCACGCCCACTTTTTAATCACTTTCAAAATATAGCTTAAGGGTCCAATGATTAACATATGTGCCAAGTTCTGTGGAAATCCATCAAGCCGTTTAGCTCAAACTAACTTTTTGACTCTTTAGCGCCCCCTTTTGGTGAATCCAAACAAAATGGGGAAGGTAGGGCTTACCGCTCATACTTCATAAGGGTCTAGAGTCTCATCACTTTATCTTGAGATATGGTGAAGATATCATCAATTAGCACATGTGCTAGCTAGCGCACTGATTTTGACATGGTGTCATTAGCCCAATTTTCAATATTTCTGCGTTTTTCTGCATCACAACAACTTATCTTAGTCCATAGATCATATGTACGAAGTTTGAAGTTGATTCGACGAAAAATGACGAATAGGTGATTAAAACTAAGTTTTGCATTTTTTGCGATCTAGCAAAAAATCTAGTTAGGCGGAAATGGGCGTGGCCAATACAAAAAAGATGGGGAATCATCCAAGGATCATGTACATATAAAGTTTTTGACTGTAGGACCTACGGTTTGGGAGCTAGTAGCTGAAACGTGTTGACCTCCGCAATAGCGCCACCTAGGTGACGCGGGGACCAAATTTTCGAATCTGAGTAGCGGTCAGGATTTTCTATCAGACTGCCATGTCAGATTTTCCCTGGCAATTTCAGGCTCTTGCGCCCATACAGACACAGCGGAGAAGAATAATAATAATAAATAATAAATAATAAATAATGAAAAATCCGTAGAAAAACAATAGGGTTCCCTGCCCTTTGGGCTTGGAACCCTAATAATAAATAATAAATAATGAAAAATCCGTAGAAAAACAATAGGGTTCCCTGCCCTTTGGGCTTGGAACCCTAACTAGAACTGCAAGCAGTTATCAACGGGTTCCAAGCCCCCAGCGCCAGTCGCCCACCCGCCCCGCCCTCAACTTCGCCAGTCCTCACGCGGTCCCGCCCCAAAAACACGTTCTCCCGCCGGCGTCCCGTCAGCTCACTTCAACCGGCGCAATGAAAGTAACACTCAGGATACGTCATTAAACCTGCAAAGCCTATACACATATCTTTCAGAGGCATGGCTGACTTCTCAACCGTGATTACAATGGAATTCCACTGTTTCCTTATTAAAGAACGTGAAGATTTAATGAGTGAGATTATCAAACAATGATCTATACATCAACAGAATATTAC
This sequence comes from Nothobranchius furzeri, assembly GCF_043380555.1. NCBI lineage: Eukaryota > Metazoa > Chordata > Actinopteri > Cyprinodontiformes > Nothobranchiidae > Nothobranchius > Nothobranchius furzeri. The sequence goes on from NC_091745.1 coordinate 16,226,849, forward strand.
AAATAACATAAATACTTGATAATGTCTTTAGATTTAAAAGATTTTCAACAAAAACTACGAGTTTCATTTTGTGACTTACTGACCAAATGTTTTAAAAAATCATGAAAAATACATAAATCATCCTAAAATTACCAAAATATTCTCACATGGCAGTGTTAACATGCGGAATAATATGATGTTGTTTTTAAATCAGTAGACTCAAAGCTTTTTTGAAGAAAAATTGGGAAATATAACTATAAAGGTCACAACAAAAATTCAAATATTCATAAAAAAATAGTGCTACTTTCTAAAATTAGGAGAAAAATCTCAGATCACCATAGGTACATGTGGAATGTTGTAAATGGCTTATATTTACTGTATACCTAAAAAAAACTTTCTAACAAAAATTAATTACGTTGTTGTCCAACTATACAGAAAAACTGGTAAAAAGTTAAAAATTCATTAAAAATCTATGCTTTTGTACAGAAATCTCAAAATATTCCCAGGTTGCCTCTGTGATGTGAGAATTCTTCTTATATTTTTGTTGGGGTCATAAATGTAAAACTGTACTTACAATAAAATAATATTTGCATTAGTGGCTGTAGCCAAAAATATGTCCTACAATTAAACACAAGGGGGAGCTCAAATCAATACGACATTTTTTTTCTTTCATAAACCACCTAAGAGTGAACTTTGTGGCAAATTACAAGAAGATTGTGAGAACAGAATTTGCGCTACAATTGCTAGCCTAAAAATGTATTTTTGTAAATTTAAAGCGCAAACATCTTCGTGGAGCTGCGGTTTTCAATATCTAAGCTCATGGCTATCCAGTTAACATAATCTGGAAAACGTAGCTTCTTACATGAAAATAATGATTTTTAGGAAATTTTTCAAATTTGAAATTTTAAATGATCATAAACCACGCCCACATTGATCAATCATTACCATATTGATAATGTAGTCTTAAGACTCTACAATGATGACAACCACTAAGTTTCGTGCAGATCCATTTAACCAGGTCAGCAGTATAATGTATTGCTATTTATAGCGCCCCCTATTGTTTAATCAAGGTGAAAATTAAGACATACACTTGAATTGACGTTAGGTTTGACTGTTATGAACAGCTTTGAAAAATGTCCAAATATTTTGAAGTTATGCTAAAAAAACTTTTTCATTCCCAAAAAAATATTTAAAAAATTCATATTTAAAAAAGTAAGAAAATTATCCAAAATCCCTTCAGATCGTTTGGTCAGCCGCTCCTCCTCTCTTGTCAGGCAAAGTTGTGATGTGATTGGGTTTGACGGCCGGGAGGAGTTAACGAAAGTACGTTTGACTTACTATGCAAATTTCTACTAATTAGCATAAGTTTAAAACATTTTTTAAAATACTCATCTTAATTTGACTGAGTCAATGAACATACTGGATGAGACCATTTGCTTGTTTACTAAAATATTGAGGAGAAACATGCCAAAAACATTTTTGGGGTACAACAGCGCCAACTATTGGACAAACTTCAAACTTTTTTCTGTGATTGTAGATGTCACTATGACTGATATGATTTGTAACTTTCTGTATAGAATATGTATTTTTCATCAGTTAAAGGGCAAAAATTTTTAAAGCCTATAAGCCACGCCCACTTTTTAATCATTTTCAAAATATAGCTTAAGGGTCCTATGATTAACATATGTGCCAAGTTCTGTGGAAATCCATCAAGCCGTTTAGCTCAAACTAACTTTTTGACTCTTTAGCGCCCCCTTTTGGTGAATCCAAACAAAATGGGGAAGGTAGGGCTTACCGCTCATAGTTCATAAGGGTCTAGAGTCTCATCACTTTATCTTGAGATATGGTGAAGATATCATCAATTAGCACATGTGCTAGCTAGCGCACTGATTTTGACATGGTGTCATTAGCCCAATTTTCAATATTTCTGCGTTTTTCTGCATCACAACAACTTATCTTAGTCCATAGATCATATGTACGAAGTTTGAAGTTGATTCGACGAAAAATGACGAATAGGTGATTAAAACTAAGTTTTGCATTTTTTGCGATCTAGCAAAAAATCTAGTTAGGCGGAAATGGGCGTGGCCAATACAAAAAAGATGGGGAATCATCCAAGGATCATGTACATATAAAGTTTTTGACTGTAGGACCTACGGTTTGGGAGCTAGTAGCTGAAACGTGTTGACCTCCGCAATAGCGCCACCTAGGTGACGCGGGGACCAAATTTTCGAATCTGAGTAGCGGTCAGGATTTTCTATCAGACTGCCATGTCAGATTTTCCCTGGCAATTTCAGGCTCTTGCGCCCATATACTTTTAGCGGAGAAGAATAATAATAAATAATAAATAATAAATAATAATGAAAAATCCGTAGAAAAACAATAGGGTTCCCTGCCCTTTGGGCTTGGAACCCTAATAATGAAAAATCCGTAGAAAAACAATAGGGTTCCCTGCCCTTTGGGCTTGGAACCCTAAATAGTAGTTTGAATGCTTTTCAGCATTCAAACAATAATCAAGTCATCAAAGAGTTGTTGTATATTACAATGGCTGTTGGCAGGAAGGATCTCCAGTAGCGGTCAGTGTTGCAGCCAAACTGAAGAAGCCTCTGACTGAAGACACTCTTCCGTTGTCGGACAGTCTTGTGAAGAGATCGCTCAGGGTTGTCCATAATTTTCTTGATTCTCTGGAGAATCCTTCTTTGCATTATCTCCTCCAGTGGTTCCACAGTCGTCCCCAGAACAGAACCAGCCTTTTTTATTAGGCTGTTGAGCCTTTTCAGGTCCCTGCTTCTGATGCTGCTACCCCAACAGACGATGGCTGAGGAGATTACACTCTCAACAACAGACTTGTAGAAGATCTGCAGCATCTTGCTACAGACATTGAAGGACCTAAGCGTCCTCAAGAAGTGCAGTCTGCTGTGTCCCTTCTTGTAAACGGCTTCGCTGTTCTTTCTCCAGTCCAGTCTGTTGTCCAGGTGAACTCCAAGGTATTTGTATTCCTCAACCACCTCCACTTCTTCTCAGACATGTAATTAAAGCTGCTATGGCGAATCTACAAAACAAGCTAGGTTTTGAATGCAAACACGGTCTCCGGGTATCTTCACAGAGACGCTTCTATTGGAACCATGAATCCACGATGCCAGAGGAAACGAGAGAGCACTAAACACCAGTTGCCATTTTCTGGGTCCAAACATTTTTTGTTATCCGTGACGTCAAATGATGTTTTTCTTTTTGGGACTCTGGTAATTTGTCCTAAAGTTGAAGTGGTAGCAGCCGGCTGTTTCTTCTTCTCTGAGAACTTCTCACACCAGTGGTGCTCTGTTACTAAATACATGAGTGTGTAATGAATGGAGGACCCAGGGAAGTGAGACAATTGAGTGAGATGGGCAACTGGATGGTCCAATAGTTGCCTTTGGTTCTAAAAGTGTTAAAGGGTTTTAGAGAACCATTTTATGTATTTATTCTGTTTTTGTTAGGTAAATGGCCTGTATTTGATATAGTGTCTTCTAGAGTCCTGGAACCCCCCAAGGAGCTTTACAACACAATCAGTCATTCACTCATTCCTACAGTATAAACATTCACACCCTGGTGGGGATGAGATATGATGTAGCCACAGCTTCCCTGGGGCACACTGACAGAGGTGAGTCTGCCATACACAGGCTCCAATGGTGCCTCCAAACACCACCAGCAGGCAAGGTGAGTTAAGTGTCTTGCTCAAGGACACAACGACAGATTGAGCGAGGAACCTGCAACTTTCCGATTACAGGGCGAGCACTAAACTCCTGTGCCACCGTCGCTTCACAATATATCAATAGAGCTCCGGACCCCACGCGACTCTCAGTTAGCAGACGCCATATTGGCAGGAAAAAAAGGTAAACAAACACGGATCGTAAACATGAACATGAACGGGATCGGCTTGGATTTTACTTCGTCGGAGTTTACTTCACCCTTTAAAACCGAAGAAATTGTTTTATATAGTCAGAAATTAAATAGACTAAACATCTCCGACCCTTACCGTGTCCCTGGGATACTTTTTAAAAACGCCAGAAGCTGTCGGAGCGGACTGGACCTGGCCGGGGAACCCCTTGGGATTTACCCGGAGGAGCTGGCTCCGGCGGCTGGGGAGAGGGAAGTCTGGGCCACTCGACGCTACTGCCCCCGCAACCCGACTCCGGATAAGCGGATGAAAATGGATGGATGGACAAATAACAGATTTACATGTAAGTTGTTTAAATAGAGTGCTGTGCTGTTTGAATGTATAAACTGAACACCAAGAGAAATCTCTAGTCTGATTTTTTTTCCGTGAATAAAATAAAAATGTCAGGCAGGAGCGTCTCAGGATCTGTCTGAGATCTGTCTCGGTGAGACAGATAATAGCAATCCAAAGTGCTTTTTAAGTGTGATCTGACAATTGATCAACCATTGCTTAAAAATTAAATACAGCTTAGCCGGTTAATTGCTGTGACCATAAAACACGGAAACGGCAGCACGCAGAACTCACGAGGCAACGTTTTACGTGATGTTTACTTGTTGCTGTGAGTAATAAGACAGAAAAAGCCACGCCAAAATAAGTTTAGGAAGCCCACTAAGAATCGTAATAAAAGCATTTAAAATAAACACCATACACAGTTGAGGAAACGTTGGTTTAAGTACCTGATATGAAGTGGTCGCTGCATAAGCGAAAACCTTTACTCTCGGGATCCCACGGTTTCATTTTAGCCCGGTCACTAGCGCGTTTTATTATAATGATCCAATGTTTGCGGCACTCTGGATCTTGGGGAATCCTGTAGATGGCTCATTCCTCATCTCGTCCGCATCTGTTCTGCATCCTGGGGCACAACAGGAATCTACCATATTTCCCGTTTGATTGAGTTTTCTGACAATAACAAATAGCCCAGCTGCGGGCTTCTGCCTGCCAAGATGGCGCCGTTTCGATTTGAACTGTTGCATGCTGGGAGAAGTGACGTCAACTCCCGGAGCTCTATAGCTATGCTTGAATGCTGTTAAGAGGCATAATGTGTTGACCAGTTTTGCCATTGCAGCTCTAACTGGTTTTAAGGATTGTTTACAAAAAGTCTACTGCTTTAAAACAGCGAGTGCTGAGCTTTTTCCGGCTTTATTGTCCTTTGATCTCCTAAATTAAGGCCACCACTGTTTTCACAGCCTGCAGTTTACAGGCTAACCCTAACCCAAAGTGCATCAAAAATCTACACAAAACTGTTAGAAACTACAGGATTTTTATAGATTATTACACAGAATGTTCGGTTAGCACTTGATGATGTCACACTAACTTTTGAGCACACAATTTCAAAATCCTACTTTTTCAAAACGTTTGCAAACGGACTTTAATTAATTAATTAAAACAACATTGTGTGTACAAATGCATATTGCACATTATTAAAGAGGCATTTACTTAAATCCTCTCAGAGTGCAGACTGAGCACACTCAAGCTTACGTAGGCTTCTGCTGCACTTAAGCGCAAAATAATTTCCTTAAAACTGGAAGCAAATAGTCTTTATTTTAACTCATATCTCTTAAAAACACTGTACAAATTATTTGATGTCAGGGAGTGAGAGACAAATGATTAAACAACTGGTGGTAACCACGGTGACCCTAATGAGCCACTGGAAAATGTTCTAACAGTTCTGTGAATCTTCAGGTTATACATTCACACCTAGACGTTCTGTCTCAGCTTCTACAAAAGCTGGTGTTGGATTTCCAGACAGCAGCTGCAGAGGCACCCTTCAAAATTTCACCAGAGCGCGTTTTGTTTTTATCGTTATTCTCCAGCCTCCATGTTCTCAGTCAATAGTCCGACTGGCTCTCTGACTGTTTAAATGCTTGCAGAAACAAGCAAATCTGTCAGAATAAAGCGCCAGCAGCAAAAACAGAGCTTCTGGATCGATGTTGCACAGCCACTCTTCAGTTTTCTTTAACATGAAAATAATTCAATTAATGCTTCAGTCCAATCCACATTTTAGCGTGGCAACATCTTGTCAACAGACTGATTTGAAGACGACACAGATAAAACAGCTAACTAATAGAAGACTCGTTATGCACACACTTGCCTCTACGCTTTAAGACTGAGCTCTTGATTTACCGGGCAGGTGCTGATCCGAGGCAGCCTCAGAACATAAACAAATTCCCACAAGAAAACACGCTTGCTTCAAATCATCATTAGAGTGGTGACAGAAAGTCCCTGCAAAAACGACATCAACCGTGGAGTCAATCAAAGCCAAGGCTGATTGATGCTTGCCATGATTGATGGTGGCTCTCGCTCTCATGGCGCCGTCTCGCTGCTCTCTCATGTGCTGGATCACTGTCCTTTGTTAGTCTGAAGCGTGGCTTATAAGAATCGACCCGTCTCCCATACGGCTGGAAGCGTAGTCTCTGTTCCTCTTCTTTACGGTACGAAAGACTTGTTGTGCCTGGCACAACCTATAAAAACTGGACATGTTTGGCCCCAAAGTTGCAGTTTATGAGTAGTAAAAAAAAAGTCAACAGGGTAAACAAAGGAGCTGTTTAAAAAAGCAACAATTCCCTTCAGAAGGAAAATGTTCTTTACTTTTTAGGGGAAAGTGATCTAACGAGACAGAATACCCTCCATCCTCTGGATATAATGAGTAAAGTGTTTTTAATAACCTGTTCATCGTGTTTTGCTAAGCCAAATCAGCATTGACTCCAAAGCTTTAAGCTACAATCTTGAACAATGTTTAACACTCAGTGTTTATTTAGGATGAATGACATTTAGGAATCTTACTCTAATATTCATGATATGCAAGCATCTTGCCTCTGATTGGCTTAAAGCGGTACAACTCTTCTGCTGCCTTTACTCTTCTTTCTTGGGTAACAATGAGTCACGTTGACGTTTTATCTCCACAAATAAAACAAGCCTGAAGGAGTTCTGCCATGTGGTGTAGTTGCTAATGCAAACGGTTAGCTTCTACTAGCTGAAACGCATTCTGCTGTTTCCGAACAGCACTGAAATCAACAGCCCTCATGGTCATGAGCCAAGCTGGGTGAATGCATGAATGTTAACTTTTCAGTGTCATGTAGACCTGTGGCTTTTCCTGACTCGAGCGTTTCCCGTCTAGTTTGTTTCTGCAGCTAATGCAAGAAAAAAGGGTTGAAGACCTTTCAGCATGTTTAAAAGATTCATCGTTTTATTATTTAATTCAGGTGGTTCACTGTTACACAGTGAAGTGTATTGAGGACAAAAGAAGCATGATGACTTGGTTGATAAACAAGGAAAACCAGTTTAATTTCCTCTGGTCCAAACAAAAATCAGAAAATCCCAGCACTATTCAAAATGGCCACCCATCCAACTCTCCTCCAGTCTCTGTAACTTTCAGAGAGAAAAGATCCTTTGCCACACCCAGCAGTCCACTTATATACTCTCCGACCCCCCCTCCAATTCAGGTCGGCCAATCACCTAAAGGTTGGTTTATGCTTGACGCGTCCGCGAGGTCCGCACGGCTCCGCGCGGAAAAGTTGCGTCATTTTGCGTCATTTTAACAACCACGCCACTCCACCGCGCCTTCGCACGGCCCAGAATTTCCGCAACGCGCACCTCGGAAAATTTCTAACCACGCGGACGGACGGATGCGGAAAAACATGGCGGACAGGCAAGAACTAGTATGGCAGAGGTTCGTAAATACAGACATTTGTATGATTCAGCTCTCAGAGATCACCGTGATCAACATGTAGTAAATAATTCTTGGAGAGAAATAGCTCGCACTGTCGGAAAAGACGAGGACGCTGTTAAAAATGCTGAAATGCCATGTTGTAAACAGTCATTTCTACTTCTACTATGGTGTAGTGTTGGATGTTTGCCGTAGAGCTCCATGCTGCCCCCTACAGTTTGGGAGAATATTGGCTCACCGCAGAGACGAGCTGCACGAACCATAAACACTGCGAGTTGTGAAGCGCGTTCCATCCACGAGCCGCATCACCGCGCGGAAAGTGAATGCGTCAAGCATAAACCAAGCTTTAGTCCACTCAGGCATTTCACTATATAAAGGCAGCATCAGAGGTGGGCTTTCTCTTTAGCTGCTTCAAAATGGCTGCCACACAGGACACCTCCTGAGGGTAACAAACAAATTCATGTTTAACACAGATTACATTAGTCCTGCATGAACACTCTTTAGTTAAAGAAAACATGTTGCTTCTCATTTCTTATCCCACTTCTGACACCACTGTGTGAGTTGGATGGCTTTGATCAAAATGACTTATCTTACAGGTTTTTGTGTTTGCCAAAGACAACGTGATGAACGTCTAACCAATGACTTACTTCTGAAAGTTTCATAAAAATCAATCCAGTACTCTGCAAACACATCTTTTTTGGTGGTGATCACTAAAAATATTAACTACAACAGCAATATGTAGAAAGAATACATAATCAAGTGGTTTATGTTGAAGGTTTTGATCTGAAAATCATCCAGAATCCTTGAAGGGACCAACACGTGATTCCAAATTCACACTTTAACAAAAACAAACCTTAAAAGAAAAAGAAAACTGAAGAACTCACAGCTTGGATGTAAACATTAAGTGCACAGGTTTGACAAAGGGTCGTTTCTAAACTCCAGTGAGTGTCCCACATAACTGTACATGAACAGAAGCGGCTCCCTGAGGTCTAATAGCAGCTAAGAGACTAAACGTGTGTGCAGAGAGGAATGCTATTTGTCGTGAGTTCATTCATCCCTAAAGCAAGACTGGAGAGGCGTGTTTCTGCTGCAGACACTGTGGACGTTTCCCCCAGTTTGCTCCTCACCGCCTTTGTTTTCCATGCAGACGTATTTCATTTCATAGAGTTAATATGGAGAGCTATTCCATTACAGTTTGGTATTGTGGCGCATGCCAGTAGTGGCTCGCACTGTTGCATTTCAATTTCACATTAGGCCAATCACACAATTGGGGTTATTAAAAAATGTTCTTCCGCACAAAATTGCCTTGGAACCACAAAATGATTCACAGCATAAAAATTAGCTGTGACTTATCTACTTTCTCTCTCCACTGGCCTCCTCTTCAGTCCTCTCTCTCGTTTGTTCCTCTCTCCCTCAGTCTCCCTCTTTCATTTCATCTTATCTTCCATTTTCCACTCATCGTCTCAATTCGCCGGTGCTGCTGCTGCTTTCCTCTTTCAGGGCCTTTGCAACAGTGGAATATTAAAATTATATTTGATGAGAGCGTTATCAGGCTCTCGGTCTTTTGTCCACTTCCTCCTTTCTGAAGGAGACTCTTGGCGCTCCAGGCGAAAGTGTGCGTGGAGGATAAATGGTGTCCCTCCTCTCCAACGGTACCTTTATACTTCCTCTCTGATATTCTGCCTTGCATCTGGAAATGTTGCTCAGATAGTGATCTTCTTTAGGGCAGGGGACTCAGAGAGTACTAGGAAGAAAAAGGGAAAACGGCTCCACTCCTGCTCCCTTCTTGTCTCCTCGTAGGGAGAAATAAAAGTCTGGACTTGGACTAGTGCAACATTGGATGCTAATGGGTTTCCTCTGCAGCTGAAGTACCAAAGAAACAATTCCTGCTCAAGTTGCAGCTGTGTGAAGTGGGAAAGTCAACAGTTATATTGTGGGAATACAGACAAGTGTACTCTCCTTGTGTTAAATCTATATTTATGTTTATGCTTATTTAAACATAAACATAAATATATATTTGCAACAAACAAAAAACATTTAAGCTTCCTGCAAAAATAAATGAGTGCTTTTAACTTTTTTATCTCTTTTTTTTTCACCGACCCATTTGGTGAACCTCTCCTCGTTTTTCTGCTCCTAACCAGCATTTTGTGTTGCACTTCCCAAGTTGCACAAACACACCAATTCTGGTTCTGTCACCGTCCTCTGGTTCCACCTCAGATGGGGGAGAGCAGGAGGGAGTAATGGGGAGTCAAGCAGTTGAAATCAAGAAGAAAATGAAGTAACAAAGACCGCAGTGGGACTCAGATCGATCTCAGCCAGCCTCGTTATTTACTCAACATCTCAGGCTTTCCACAATCTCGCAACTCTAGAAGCTTCCATCTATCACTGGGTGACTCCTAGAACCCAGCTGAGGAATGAAGGTTGCTCGTGTTACAACCAGCTACACTGAATAACAAGCACTTTGACTTCAGCCTGTTATAAGCTGTTTATTACTTTCACACAAACTCACAGAATAGGTGAAACGCTCAAGATGGCAGCGGCCCTTAGGCTGCAGTTTTAGGGCTAAAACGAATCATCGAATGATTTGAATGGTTCAATTCATTAGATTTCTCGATTCACTTTTTAAAGATTCGACGCTTCGTTAAATGTGCGCTCCACAGTCTGAACACTTTTTACTGGAGCACCATGTTGTAATCTAGGTGCGGTGGAGGAAAATAGAGAAACCAGCAAAGATAGAAACCATTGTAAAAGGCAGAAACGGTCCAAAAGTTTGGGATCACGATTTAAACTACGAGCAGAATTGCTAATGCTAAGCTAGCGGGTAGCATTGTCACAAGTAAGTTTGGTTCAGAAAAAAACGTGATTGTTGTGAACGACTAAACTCCACAAGCGGAAGAAAAATCCCCATCATCCCGTTTATGTGTGGATCTCAGCAGCAGTGTGAGGCACAGCCAAGCCCCCACGATGAGGCTCAAAAATTGGAGTAGGACCTGGCTGCAGACATCAGCTGGTGTGTCGAGAGCAAGATGGCATGTCATTACTTTTACTGGAAAATCGACGAGCGAAAGACCTCGGCAGGAAGTTGGTCTTTTTTTGGCGGCCGCTACGTTGTTTTTGTTTCAACCATACTCGGCGGGTTTCAATTGAGGAAAGGTAAGGATAAGGATGATAGATAAAGAAAGAAAGATAAGGATGAAATTAACTAATTGTTGCAACCGTTCTTAGTTCTTAAATGTAGGCACTATAGCGTTTAAAGCTTTACCAGAGAATTATTGCAAAGGCACCGTGTTTCATAGCTAATTGTATCAATATTAACACGCAGTCTTAAAACGAATGCAGGGAGTTCACAAGCTAACACAAAAGCTACATAAATAAAGCTATCAGCAATTGTAGCTTAGCTTTAACTTAGCTATTTGATTTTTCTGGTCTCCCTGTTTGTTAAAACAGTTAAAGTACTAATATTAACTTTATATGTAATTTAGATATGATATAAAGACCACGATTTCTAATACTGACTTGACTGAAACGTTATTAATACCCTTTTTTAATTAAAAAGCGTAGATTTTCAGAGATTTGTAAGTGGTTTCAATCACTAGTTTTCATACGAGGCTAAAGTTAGCTTCCGATTCGGGAAATGGCTAAAGGGCTAATACACCCAATTTTTCTCTTCTCTGACCATTTTTAATCTGCTCTAGCTCAAAACCTACAACACATACACTCTTCAAACCTGTTTTAGATTATTCTGGGCTTGTAGGAATGCATAAAACATAGTTTGTGATTTGTGAAACCTTCCTCTGTTTTGTGAAACTTCAAAAAAGACAGATTTATGAATTTATTTTTCAGCTTCTGGCCCACACTGGAACTGGTCCTGTGCACCCAGAAATGAAATGTATTTTTCTGGACAAGCTTAGCTTTCAATATCTCTAAATATTTTTCAGTTATTGTGTGTGGTGTGCTGGGTCATTCTACTGTGGTTGCACAAATCAGGTGTCCTGCAACAGGTACAATAACTTTGAAATAGTAGCTGCTTCTCTAATTAATGCCGCCCTCCTTCTGATTCTGTTTCAGAATAATCCTAACCTTATAAAAAATAGATATTTTTGTCGACTGACTGCTTTGATCGGGTTTGGTTTATATTAATATTACCGGATTTAAGCACATGTAGCTGCAAATCATTCAGGAGTTAGAGGCCTTAAATATAGATCTAAAATGAATATCGGACTTCTTCAAGTGACACTGACAAAACTTCTTACGTGTGCTTGTATTCTTCATTTGCTAATAAGATGTATTTTTATCTAAATTACAGGACAATCGAGGCTTTGAAAAATGGAACCCAGGCAGTGATTTCAGATGGTGAAATCAAGGTAATGTTTAATTATAATAAATTAAGACTCTAAAATTGGACATAGGATAATGCAATCCCTTGTTTTCTGTGGTAATGTTGCTTATTTTTAACTCTTGTCTCTACTCAGACTGTGTATAAGTATCTCTGCAGCGGTGGAGTGAAGGCTGGCCTCATGTATCTGTGGCACAATCCAGGTGTCTCGCTTAAATTAAAGCAAAGACTAAAGCCACTGATGTTCCACTTTGCTAATGCACAGGTAAATGTATACTGACTTACAATAAGCTGCATCACATTTATTTATGTGGATGCGTGGCCAGTGGGCCACCTGGGTCCGTTGTCTAATGCTGAGAGGAATGTTTTGTTCATTTTTATGTTAACGTGTTTTATAGGTTGATGAGCTGACAGAGCGGATTGGTTCATGCTCAGGAATAGATAAACTAATAAAGAAGAGAGAGTTCCAGTTTCTGGACTTGGTGTTTGATGTCCTTGTTCCAGAGGTACAACGCAGTCTTCAGCAGTGATTGGTATAAAAGTTACTTTTCGAAAACATTTGACAGTGTATGAAGTAATCCTTAACAGAGTTTGGTGGCAGGAGAATCTCGTCTCTGCTTTTTGTGGATGATGTGGTCCTCCTAGCTTCACCCAGCTCTGACCTTCAGCTCTTGCTGGGTAGGTTCGCGGCCGAGTGTGAAGCGGCTGGGATGAGGATCAGCACCTCCAAATCCATGGTTCTCGACCGGAAAAGGGTGGCTTGCCAACTCTGGGTCGGGGGAGAGGTCCTACCTCAAGTGGAGGAGTTTAAGTATCTCGGGGTCTTGTTCACGAGTGAGGGTAGGAGGGATCGGGAGATCGACAGGCGGATTGGTTCAGCGTCTGCAGTGATGCGGACGCTGAGCCGATCTGTCGTGGGGAAGAGGGAGCTGAGCCAGAAAGCCAGGCTCTCGATTTACCGGTCGATCTACGTCCCAATCCTCACCTATGGGCATGAGCTTTGGGTAACGACCGAAAGAACGAGATCGCGGATACAAGTGGCCGAAATGAGTCTCCTCCGTAGGGTGGCTGGGCTCAACCTTAGAGATAGGGTGAGGAGCTCAGACATCCGGGAGGGACTCGGAGTAGAACCGCTGCTCCTCTGGATCGAAAGGAGCTAGTTGAGGTGGTTTGGGCATCTGGTCAGGATGCCTCCTGGACGCCTCCCCGGGGAGGTGTTTCGGGCAGGTCCTGCCGGCAGGAGGCCCCCGGGTCGACCCAGGACACGTTGGAGAGGTTACATCTCCAATCTGGTCCGGGAACGCCTTGGGGTCCTGCCAGAGGAGCTGGTGGAGGTAGCCGGGGAGAGGACGGTCTGGAGCTCCCTAGTTGGGATGCTGCCCCCGCGACCCGGACCCGGATAAGCAGAGGAAGACGACAACGACGACGATGAAGTAATCCTGCATGTTTTTCAGGTAACAATAAAAGTGTTGGAAAAATGGGAGGGGATGAATCGATATGCAGCTGAGAAAGCCATGCTTCAACAAATTCATTTGTACCCAAAATAAAATGGTTGTGAAATTAAGTGTTTCTTTGGTTTTATTGTCTTTCACTCAAAATAAATACAAACTAGCTAAATAGTTATCAGCTGTAGTAGTTAAATTCTGTTGCAATGAGCTGCTGTGATACACAATAGGACAGTGTTATGGATATTTAATAACTAATTTTTGTTGCTGGTGAGAGAGGAGTGTTGCTGAAATGTTTTTCACTGCTTCTGGGAGTCCTGTACTTAGCAACTGGTGTAGGTCAAAAGTTCATCTTGGGCTTAACAATAAAACTGAATATTTAGCAAGTACTATTTTGTTTGCACATTTTGAAGTCTTAGTTTAATGTGTTCTCAATTTTTCCATATGTTTTTTTAATTCGCTTTACAGCCTTTTATTGTGTGTGTGTATATATATATACATATATATATATATATATATATATATATATATATATATATATACATATATATATATATATATATATATATATATATATATATATATGTATATGTATGTATGTGCTACTGTCATAAAAATTCCCTGTCTGAAGGACAAAGGGAATTAATATTCGATTTTCATGCAACGCAGGTAACAACGTTACTTAAGTTTGCCAGTCCAGATCTGAAGAGAAATAAAAAATCCGAAATAAAAAGCTTTTTCCGGTAAGTTTTGTTTTTTAAAAAACTACTTCCAGTGAAAGTAATGACTTCTGGTTAAGGTAATGACCCACCGTGTAATTTTTCTCTTAAATATGTACAAATCGAAGAGAAAAATGACACGGTATGGTTTTGACAAATTCAAACTACTTTTGTGCTTTGTCAATAAAACGTATTCAAGAAAAAAAACTACTTCCGGCAAAGGTAATGACTTCCGAAAAAGACTACTTCCGGCAAAGGTAATGACTTCCGGCGAAGGTAATGACACTTGTTTTTCCGGATACGTCATTTCCTGTCACGGCAAAGACGCCAGCTGATGTCTGCAGCCAGATGCTCTTGAAAAATTGAGGACAACCCGGAAGTACAAAAAATTGCAGGTCCACCCTCATCCACTAGGGGCTGGTGTCAGAAGCGAGCAAATCCTCATTGACTCTTATGTTAAAAATACCAATTTCACAGCAGAAATAAACATGTTTACAGCCTGGTACCAAAACATGTTTTTGGTTTAAATGATCTAGTTTACACTCATGACAACTCTGAGGGGGGTGAATTTTTTCTCACTCTTCTGTTTAAGTGTATTAAAAGCCTAAAATTCTGTATAATTAATGAGCATCAGACCCACGTGACCGCCACCTCAGACCCACGTGACCACAGAGCTAGCTCCGTGGAAAGGCCTCAGTAGAGCCTCGGTCTGGCTTGGAAACCGCGCCAGCATTTTGAGTCTCTGTGTTTGTGTATTCTTTTTTGGATATTATTTGTGCAATTGTTGGACAAAATGACTTGCTGTGGCATTAATTGCACTAATAGAGCGTCCAAGGAGTCTCCACTTCATTTTTTTCGGTAAGTAAAATTATATTTATGTATTTTAGGTCACTGCCGAGCTGAGCTTAGATTTTAACATGTACTGTTTAACCATGAAATGTAAATGTAATAGGGTAAAACCCAGTGCATTTAACATAATGCTGCACTTTAGATAATGGGTTGAAATATAACATGTTGGTGGAGCTGGGTTCCCACTATCGGCTTGTGGAGCTCTCGGGAGACCGATGTTTTCCACCCGTTTCTCCCCTCCCCTCCCCGCAGCTCGGCGCATCTCTGTCTGATCGCGGCTTCTGTTTGCTGCGCGTGGGCTGACGGCTGGTTCTCCCAGCAGCTCGGCGCATCTGTCTGATCGCGGCTCCTGTCTGCTGTGTGGCTGCCGGCTTTCAGCAGCTTGCGGGAGACTTCTGTGTTCCACCCGGTTTTACCCAGCGGTCAGCCCGGCGTATCTCTGACTCAGAAGCTCTGGTGTTGTGCACAGTTAACTCCGGTTGTAGCTAGGTTGCTACCTCCATTAGCTTAGCTCCCACCTCCGCGTTAGCTTTGGGTTAGCTTCAGGTTAGCTTGTAGCTAGTTCGACCGGGTGTCGTCAGTTGATCCCAGCCTTACAGCCCCACCCTCAGCTCCACCTCTCTTCCCTTTTGTGGAATTGTCTGGGCTTGACGGAACCTGTGACACGGTCAAAATGGCGGTGGTGGCCACCTCCCATTTATCCTCAAAAACGTGTTATTGGAGCCCATGGAAACCCATTGTCCAATATTTATATGTCGATGGGCACAGCCGCTGCAGCTACCATTTGGTTGTTGCTACGAGTCTGCTCCATCGACCGCAAAAGACTGTGGCAAGCCGTTGTAGCATATAATTCACTAACACTTTCATAATTCAATACAATTTAGACTAGATTATGTTGACAACCCGTACATAATAAAATACCACAAGTACATTGTTACAAGTAGGAATTAAATGTTAGCATTTCTAGTAGCTCACTACTGAACCTGTTAATGAAATAATTAATTTCTACTGATAAGTGACTATATTATTTAGATAGGTTATTTTGACTAGGATGAGGTCAATACAAACCTAAACCGTGAACGAAATGCAAGTCAAATGTTGTTCCATAAAATATTTATTAACTATAAATATCAGCTGGGAAAGAGGGAACTAGACAACGCCAATTTTATATATATATTATTGAGCCATTTATAATTTTGCTTTTTTATTTTCATATTTTTAGCAGCAGACCATGATCTTGTTTCGCTTGGAACAAATCTCACAGCTGAAACAAGCATCCTTAATAATCTGTGCACAGGACGCTTACAGTAAAACAAAAGGTATAATAATGTATTATTAATAAAACCTTGTTGCAGCACTAAAGCAGAAAAATGAGATTTTGCAATAAATATGCAAATTTTTTACATATGAATTGTTTTAGAGCCCTTTTATTGGCAGAATCTGATATTAATTTAGTTCTTACGAAAAAATGGGTCCCAACATGGTTTGTGTGGCGTTGCCATAGTGTGACGTCATAGGCACAGATCCCCTGTCCTCTTTTTTGGAAATGGAAATACGATCACCCTTTAGTCAACAAACTATCCACCCGGACTTTTCCGCTGCACAGAGACGCTTCGCTGCCTATGACTCTGAACGTCAGTTGAGAGTCAGTCATTGGTCAGTCTGCATGAGGTGGGTCAAAGGTTATGCTGAGCGGGTTACGTGATGTCACACATTCAAGTATTGAGTATATTTACTGCATATTACAGTAAAATATTCTGTATGTGACTATATTATGGTGATCCTTGGGTCGTGATGACGGGGCCCTTTAATATTGTTGCCCAGGGTACAACAAAGTGTTAATCTGGCCCTGGCTGCAGCCCTAGTCTAGGTTTAGGTTTTAGCCATCGAATGATAAAAGGTAAACTCTCTGTTCTCAAAAAAAGGAGAAAATCTTGAAACATCTTCCATTGTGGATGTTCATTTGTTGTGTTTTTATGGTTTACAGCTAATGTAACCGCTTGTCTTCTAACAGGAACAGGATGTGTGATCATATAACACCAGCGTTGGCCTCTCTCCATTGGCTTTTGTTGGTTACAAGAAGCATTTGGAAATGATGGTGATTGCTTTTAATCTTCTAAATGTTCCGGCTCTACCGATCTGGAGCTCTCTTTACATTTTTTAGATTCTGTGAAAAGGAAATTAGACAATAAGCACATCAGTGTCAACAGGACAAAATGCATGGCTGGAAATTGAACCAGCATCCTCGGGAAGACAAACACGCTTTCAATCAGCAGAGATCAGAGCATACTTGTTGTTCAAACATCTAAACACAGAATGAGAGGTGACCGTATGCACATGTCATCTGCAGCCACTGACCAACATTTTGACAATGTTAATATTCACAAACTTTACTGACACGTCTCTTTTTTATCATATTAGAAGGAACTTTATCAGAGGTCAAAGAAAGACAAACAATGTAAATAGGTATGCTTTGCATTGACTAAATTTAATTTTCCAGAGTCTCTCCTGGTTTTAACAGTCACAGTGGTAGCAATGCAGCACCAGAACACATGGAGTGGTGCATCTGGTGGTTTTATTGTTTTCATGGTGCTGCTATGGCCATAATATAATCAGCGTTTGGTGTTCTAGCGATGTTTTTGAGAGAAAGACATTCAGGCAGCTCACTTTGGTAAAGTACTTAAGGGAAAACTAATAAATACACCTGAAATCAATTCCTACCTTTAGCGTAAGTTTGCATGCTTTCACAGCACATCGTGTTCTGCTTCATGATAGGACACTGAGAGTGTTTAAACAAGAGAGAAACGTGTGAAGATGTCTGAGAAGTGTGTAGAATGTGTAGTCAGAGGGTTTACAGCCTTAAATCATCTAATTATGGTAAAAAATGAAGCTGGCTACTTCGCAGATTTTGCTTTTTGCAGATTATTCTTAGAACGTAACCCCTGCGATAAACGGGGGACCACAGTACAGTAGGAGAAAACTGAATAATTGACTTAGTCCAACTAAAGTCTGACTTTGTAAATGCATGTAAACACATCAGTCTCTGCTGAACTGGACTCCTAATCCAGCGAAGGTACCCAGATAATTCAGTTAGAAAACGGAACATCCCAGGTTAGCTGAGCTTGACCGGCCCATCACTCCCCCTGATACTATAATCACCACAAGACTGCGTTAATCTGACAACAAACACCATCAAACAGTACGGTATGTACCAAATTCACTGTGCTGCTGCATTATTGTCTGCAAATGCTTCAGACCTTGTCCATATCCTGTTTTTTCTCCGCCTGCTTTACCCTCGCTAGCGTTTGCTTACTATCTCTGTTGCTGTAGGCTAAGCGGAACATAAGGCATGAAAGAGCGCTTGTCGCCACCTACGGTCTCCGAGTGGAACACACATCAATCAGTTTTGTAACTGATGTAATCTAGGATGAGGGCTCCTACTCAGATTAGGGTATTAGCATGATTATTGCCATAGCTCGATTTAGATGAGCAAACGAGTGAAGCAGCAAACTCTTTGAAAACCTTCCAGAACTTTGGCTAAGGATGCTTTTATATATGAACTCCTGTAACCTCCTCAACTTTGAACACAGTACCACAAGAAGGAGGATTGGGCATAAAATGCACAAAGGATGTTTTTTTAAGTGTAATAGAGGATTAGATGAGCAGCCAAGCTTTAAAGATGGAGGAAGTTATTAGTGATGTAAGGAGGGGGGGGGGGGGGGAATAGTTGGGCTTGGAATAAAGGAAAAGAGCAAACGTAGGATTTAGTGGAAGTAAAGCGTGATAAAGAGATCATCCATAAGGTCGGGGGGGGGGGAGGGGGGCTCAGTTACAAATAGCGCACTCTTCCCCTTCCCTTTCTCCGGTTTCTCTCTCTCTCTCTCTCTCCACCTACTTGTTTCCTTCTCTGAGCTCGGATCCATGAGTGCAGGAAGAGATGTGTCGTTAGATGTCTTGCTCTTGTCTCGTTCTCTTCCCGTGGATGAGGCCTCCGTGGCTCGTCGCTGCCTATTCTTCTGAGCCTCCATGGCTTTAAGTTTGCGGGCGTGCTTGTGGCCTTTATAGTGAGCCTCTGCTTGGTTCTGTTGGAAAATGGGGGGGGGGGGGGGGGGGGGGGGCAGGTTAAAAAAGACGAAGCAGAGAGGAGTCAATGCATTATTTGCTGGAAAGACCGGAGCCAACGTGTGCTAACTGTTAAAAAGATTGTTCTCTCACTCTTGCAGGCATCCACTGGCTGCAAGGAGGAGAGTGTTTCCACCTGATAACAGAGCTGGCGCACAGGGAGGCCAGAGGTATAATTGCATGTGTAATATGCAACAAGACAGAGGATTCCATCTCTACAACTATCCTATTAATGTGCACTGTGAGAGTCAGCCTCTGCAAAACCCAGACACATTAGGCAATACATACTAATGTTGCACACATCTGAGCCGTCATCAGCACACAAACACAAACCCAGACTGGTTGCATTTCTGCAAAAATCGTGTGAATTGCCCTTCAGGTGGATTAAGATTTACCTTTACCTTCCTGTTCTTTTAGGTTTTTGAACAATCTCTCTGCTGTTGGACCAAACGTGGTTACAGGATAGAAGAAAAATCAACAAACCAACACATTCTCACTCCCAGCGAGTCGAAAACAAACGCTTGGTCAGCCACCCTCCGCGTCAGACCCCTGATGCCAAAAGTGCCCTTTTTCATTACTTAGTATGTGCGAAAAGGAGTTTTTCCCTTATTTGACTGCAGATCCCAATTCAGCGTTACACTGACGTGATGGGATGTCCGCAGCCAGGGCACCAAACAAGCTCATTGTACCTCACCTTAACCTTATCCTCTTATTTAACCCTCCCCTCACCCCTATCCTAACCTTAACCATCTTGCTAGCGAACACGTTAGTGATGTGTCGATCGCTCTAAAAGCCGGCTCTATGAAGTGAACGGCGGGAGCCGCCTCGTCATTGGTCGAGTTTGGACCGAGCCAACGTGAGGGGGAGGTTTCAACTACCACGGTGGAGGTTAAAACTTTTCATTCGATCATAAACTAAAACATCCGAAGTATAAAACTATGCCCACGTCATCTTTAACTCCAGTTCAAAGCGTTCTAGAGAAGTGTCGGAGTGGCCAATCCGTAACTTTCCTCTTGATCCAAAAGAACCAACGACAAGCTGGATAAAATCTGTTGCTGTTCCACCTGCTGCAGCGGTTCCTTTCAGAATAAAAGCTGAACCATCACGACCCAGGTTTGGGTCTCGCTAGACGCCAACAAAATTGTCGTGACCCGGGAGTATCTCAAGACTGGTCTGGTGGGCAACCGTTGCTTTTCCTACCGGCTTCGGTTCCAGAGAAGGTCAAGCTGGACCTCGACATTCCTGATCTAGACGGGGACTTCTGCTAAGGGTATGTAGCCCGACATGTTTATGAATCTCCTAATCAACGCTTAACACGAAGACATCACCTTCAGTTCCCATCAGAACTAATCGTTTCTTCGGATTTGCTGGTTCTGAGCAACATTCCACATCACACCATTCTCCGTCTCATCCACCTTAGTTACACCATACATTTAGTGTTAAAGTTAGTCTAGTTTTAATTTGTTTAGTAATACATCTTTAAACTTTTAACTTGACTCTCTCTCTTCTGTTGTCTCTGAGTGAATATGAAGTGTTTACATGATCCCTGCAATAAAAAGTTCCAATCTTCTGGTTTAATGAGCCTTATGGCTCATTAAATAACATGTAATTAAACCATTACAAAATTTAGCAATAGTTACTTGTAGTGAAGTAATTTTTTTAATGAAGCACTTTTCAGGATAAAAGTCATTTCATATCAAAGAGGCAAAAGGCAGGAATAAAAAATACCCCAGTAAGAAATTAAATACCAGAGTAAACCGAGAAGCCATTGTTTTAATTGAACCATCTGTTAGCGAATCCAAGAAGTAAGTCACACAGACGTCAGGGACCGAACCTTCTGAATGCAAACAGGGACATTTCTGCACAGGACTCCTCCGTGAAAAGTCAACATGCAGAAATTAGAAATGAGACTTTTGCCAGTTTCCCTGATTATCTGAGAAATAAGAAACACTAAGTCTCATAACACATTGAATGATTTGGGTCTGAGGAAAAGCCCACAACTTCACCTGCACTCAGAGTTCACCGAGTGACTCTAGAGGTGTGTTTTTGCTGTGCAGACTCATGTATGGTGGCTGTTAAAGCGTCTGTAAAAGCAGCCCCAGCACATCAGCGGTAAAAGGGCTGGGGAGAAATGGCCTGATGTGATTAGATCAGCCAGTGGCTTCCTCACCAGCAGCCTCTTCATCCAATTGAGTCTCAGTGGAGGCAGAAGGACAAGGCGTGAAATGAGCGTTGGTTCAGTCAGGAGCAACCACAGGGAGACGTGGTGCTCTTCAAAAGGCTTTCAGATTGTTCAGTGATCAAGAAATCCCTGGGATGAAAGCAAACAAGGGACTGGATGTTGTACATGCTGCAGAACATGAGGAGTGGGCGTTAAAGCTAGCCTGTTTTAAGCCGCGTGTTTGTTGTGGAGCAAATTGGCTTCATGTTTTATGGGAAACAAATAGACGCTGTATTTAATCTGCTACTGTATGTAGGGAACAAATGATAGAAAATACATGAGTTTAGAGTACATTTTGGAGTAGAAATTACATTATTTGTATTTTCCACAAATATTCCCACAAGTTTAAAGCTTCTAATAACATGTCAGCTCAACTATTCCTGGATTGCACACACAACACACTCAAGGGACACAAGCCTGTAAGACAGAGATCTGAAAAGCATCAAGGGCTGTTGCGTTGGACACTAATGCAGCTGCTGCACCTAACCCTGACATCGACTGTCTGCTTTGATCTGGACCGTATAAGAAATGTTAACACTGCTTCCAGTGGCTCATTAGGACCATGGTAACCACACATTTCTCATTTGCCGACAGAAAACTTAGGCCCTGTCCACACGTAGCCGGGGATCTGCCAAAACATAGACATTTCCTACGTTTTGGCCTGTCATCCACACGAAAACGGAGTTTTTGCACACGAAAATAGATCTTTTTAAAAACTCCGGCCAAAGTGAAGATCTGCGTTTTCTCCGTTTGGGTGTCTGCGTGTGGACGGACATAACCGGAGTTTTAAGGTCCGCAACGTCACTTTCCGCGACAAAAAATGCTGACATCACGTGTGCGACCTGTGTTTACACTAGCCGACATCATGGAAGCCCTCACAGCTGCGCTCTGTCACTACCCGATCCATCAATTATCCAAGCGCTTTTTGCTTGTTTGTTTTTGCAAGCAGAATTAATGCTCCTTGTGGAAGACCACAGATGAAGGACGAGGTTAAGAACGGGGGAAGTACTGCCGCCTACAGGTCTGGCATGTCCTTAACAACGTATTTATCTGGGTACGTGTGGACAGAGTTTTCTTTTTAAACGCGGTGGTGTGGATGCAAGTTTTTGGAGGGGCGGATATTCGTTTTTAAAAAACCCCGGCTACGTGTGGACTAGGCCTTAAGTCGGGCGTACACTGTGCGACTTTTTCACTCGCAGCGTTCAGCTTCAGCTCAAACTGTACGACTTCCTCGCAGAGCAGATCTCACGAGTCGTGTGCTCACACTGTACGTCTGGTAGCAACACGTCGGCCCTAAAAATGTGTGCTAAAAATAGCAGTTTTTACTCAACACGTCAGACTTTTTTGTCTTGCCTGTTGTCCTTCGGGAGTGCTGCAGGAGGACACACAGGGATTTATGGTGGTTGGATGAGTAAAACGAAATAAAGAAAGTAAATCTGTGTTTTGTGATCAGTTTAATTTGACATGAACACGACAAACACGCTTTCTTGACAATCTTTGTGAGTAAAAAATCGTGTAGAAACAAAAACGAACAGCGTGTGTTATTAGGGAAATAGCGAGCGACCGGCCGGCGTTGATGCAGGATTGCGCGCGCATGCGCCGTGAGCGGTTCTGACACTTTTTGGATCGCAGCTGCTCGCAGCGCCGCTTCAACAGTGCGATACCCTCACGAGGGACGAGCGAAATATTAAACACACCAGAAGTCCCTGCGACCTCACAACTGCTGATCGGCGGCTGGTCACGTGGTGTTAATCGCCTCTCGCAACCCCCTGTACACTACACGACCGCTCGGCGCAAAACTCGCCCCGATGTCGTGGATTCTCGCACGACTGGAAAATCGGCTCAAAAAAGTGAAAAAGTCGCACAGTGTACGCTTAGTCTGACTGAAACCCAGCGATCGATTTGGTGTCCCTGCTGCTTTTTCTGATTTGCACTCATTCACTTCTCATTTCCACAGATTTTCATTCATGTTCTCACTCGCTGTAAAGGGTCTGCTGTGGCTTATTACACAGTCTTTTTCAGAATGTGGTAATTTACATTTTTTACCTATATTTTTACTATTCACTGTTGCTGAGGGACAGTTTTTTCAGAGGGGCAAGATTTTCTATTCTAAAATGGTTTTGTGTGTAATTTATATTGGAAATTAAAAAGTAACAGCAGTAAAAAGAGTTTGTTTACAAACGACTGGACACTTTTAGACAGTTCAAAACTTAGTCACATCAACCCTTGTGTTCTACTTGTAAACCTCTTGCACTTGCAATGCGTACATACACTTGTATATGTGAGGTTTCTCTATAGGAGAGTCCAATAGTGAGTGTGAGGGGCCACAGACCTGCCCCCAAATACATGTGGAAGATGGAGGAGTTCCAAGCCCCAGAGATCCATGGGTCTCCCTGAAGCGCAGGAACCCCAGGGAGACAGAGAAGCCCCAACCCCCCTCCCTAGAGGATTACCCCGGGGGTCGCAAACAGCAGCCGCCAGAGCCCTGGGAGATAACAATGGCAAGCCCCCAGGCCCGCCTGCAGCCGCCCACCCCAAGCTGGCCAAGCTCGGAACACAGTGGCCTGCGACCCAAGGGCTACCAATCCCGCCGCAGACCCGATCCCAGGGATCCAGACTCTACCAGGCAGCCACCAGGAGCGACCCAACAGATCCCAAAAAACGTCCCGCCCCCGACACGAGAGCTGCAGATTTGCAGACTGAGGCGCCGCCCACTGGCAGAAAAAGTGTCAGGTGGAAGGTAGGCGAAGATATTGTAGCACCACATGATGTCCCAGGAGAGGGGAGGAGTGCAAGACCCCACCTGACGTATACATTCACACACAAACACAGTCACACGCTCCCTCCCTCATGCTCACACATATGCCATACATTTTGACTGAGCGGTATTGCCGTAGTATGATGACGTCATTCAGGCACAGCGCCAGAAAACAAAACATCAGCATTGGAATCTCTCGATGGAATAACCAGAAGAACCATCAAAGTCTGAGGAGTCATGCCGAGGTTGCAAGCTTTCTGCTCCACAGGCAACATCTACCATCATGTTTTTTAAAACTAGCAACGGTCACGGTGATGTGGTGTAAAACCACCCTGAAATGTGTGCAAGTACTACTCTCTAGCAGCAGGAAACTACACTCTGCCACTTCAAAAGCTCAATTGCTCCCATCCATCCATTTTCTACCGCTTATCCAGGATCGGGTCGCGAGGGCAGCAGCCTAAGCAGAGAGGCCCAAACTTCCCTCTCTCCAGCTACTCGGGTCAGCTCCTTGGGAGGAGTGTTCCCTGGCCAGCCGTGAGACATAGTCTCTCCAACGTGTCCCGGGTCTTCCTTTAGGTCTCCTCCCAGTTGGACGCGCCTGGAAAACCTCACCAGGGAGGCATCCAGGACATGTCCTGACCAGATGCCCGAGCCACCTCAACTGGTTCCTCTCTATCTTATTTGTTACATAAATTGTAAATAATCCTGAAGCAAACTAATAAATAACTAAATAAGAAATACAACATAAATATCTGATCATCCAATTCTCCTGCTCTCTTTCTCTACTAATATAATCCCCTTTCCAGACAAATCTACTTGTGTGCTCGCAACGTAGAAACAAACTTGACGGTGTTCTTGACCTTTAACTAAAAACCCTCTGGTGATTCCTTTTTCTGCACTTGCACATATTCATTTTATTGTATAATGTCAGCAGATCCTGAGCAGGTAATTTCTCCAGAAGCCCAGGAGGGTTTTAACGCCATCAGTCATCTGAGAAAAAGGTTTGCTTTGCCAGAATTTCTTTTCAAGTGGTTGCCCCCCCCCCCCCCCCCCCCCAACTGTGAATCAGTTCATAAGAAATCTTTGTGCAAACATGCTCATCCATAATTTGGTGTTTGCATCAGCCAGTTTCATTTGACAGTGTTAAGGTGAGCAGTGAATTGAAGAGGTCACGTCTGCCTCTAAAAGGTCAGCTACACATCTTCACAACGAGCAGCATTAACATCACATCTTTGTGTTTGCACAGCTGGACATGCAGCCATTTCACAGTAGCTTTTTATAGGGTCATTTTTCTACTTTTACCCAAGAAAACAGTCAGATCTGCTATTTTTAATCAAGCAGCACTTAACCCCCCCCCCCCCCCCCCCCCCGTAAAGTCGTCACACGTTCTAAATAAACTTAAAGGGATTTTTTAGTAAGTTAAAAGTGCATTCATTTGTAAAAGGTTATAAAAAATCCTTTTCTAACAGAAAAGAAACCTAGAACAAATTGAAGCAGAGCCTAGGTCATTTAAGACTGATAAGCTAACAGCTAGGCTGTGCTGCTGTTTTAAACAAATCTCCGGTCTTTTAAATTTCTCACAGATTTGTCTGAATATTATTTTAGAACCTGCAGTTTCATTTCTTGTTAGATATTTAGTTCAGCAGAAACATCTAGAACTTCTCGCTGCTTCTGTGTGAGGAGGAGGCAGGGATTTGGATTAGCTTTTTGGAGAGGAGCATCTTCCTCCTCAGCTCCGTCTGCTGAGCCTCAGACCTCCTTTGAAGTCTGAAGTCCAAATAAAAGTATGTGTGTGTGTTCATAGGTTTGTGTGTGTGTGTGTGTGTGTGTGTGTGTGTGTGTGTGTGTGTGTGTGTGCGTGTGTGTGTGTCTTTGTGTTCATGAATATGTGCAAAAAGGTGTGTGTGTGTGTGTGTGTGTGTGTGTGTGTGTGCGTGTGTGTGTGTGCATGCGTTAACAGAGGACAGGGTGGTGAGGATGGATCTGGGAGCTGAGAATCGTCCTCCTGCTGCGGCTGCTGATTGTTTCTGCACTTTGCAGATAAAGGGAAGCTCTCCTGCTGTCTAATCCTTCGCACCACCACACGACTCACAAACACACACAGACCTCACTGAATAGAACAAACTTAAAAACACATTAAGTGGCAAAAAAAGTGAAAGAATAACAAAAAATCTTTTTTAACCATACCCAGTTCTACAAAGAGCTTTCCAATGACTCCTCGTTCTACACATTCTCACAAGCACTGAAAAACTACTTCTACCGTTTTCTACATCTGTGGGGAAAGTGATAGAGCCTACAGATTAGCTTAGTTTCAAAAGCAAACTGACAGCCATAGCTGCAAATGATGTGAAGTTTAGTAAATGCTGAAATAAAGTCACAAAAAACTCATGTTCAGAAAAATAACAGAAGCCCAGAATAATGTGTTTGTTTCCCTGCTCTAAAGTTCTCAGTCTTCCTGGCCACAAAGCCAGTGACGGATTTCTTACCGTGGAGTTAAAGCGCAGGTGGCAAATGTTGCAGGAGATGATCTGTTTCTTTTTGAGTGGCTGAGGGACACCAAATGTGTGGTTGATCACAGCCTTCTGGACAGGGTCCATCTGAGAAACAGAGACAAAGGACAAGTCAGGCATCAGAGATGCAGCAGAGCAGAATGTAAACAGACCTCGCCTCAAACAGCACCGGGTTCTACACCCCTATTAGCACTGCTAAGCGTTCTAGCTTAGCAGTGCTAATAGGGGTGTAGAATAGCAAAAATATTTCCTGCAGCCACCTGCATGTGAATTCTTTGTGTGTGTGTGTGTGTGTGTGTGTGTGTGTGTGTGTGTGTGTGTGTGTGTGTGTGTGAGTGAGTGCCTGGACCAAAGCAAGTTTTTTTTTACCTGAAAACTGAGGACATTGGTAGCAAAGTGAGGACATTTTGCTGGTCCTCACTTTAGGACAGTGTCACAGAGCTCTACTGGGAGATACTGTATGTGTGAATTAAAGCTTCTTTCCGGAGTATTTCTCTTATCCAATAGCACCATCTAATGGCTGACAAGCGTATCACACAAAAAGTCTGTTGATCCGTTTTTTTTTAAGATGGCGACTTCACGTTTCTGTTTATAAATGCGCTTCTTAGCCAACAAATGGAGCTAAAACACGTTGTTTTATGAGTATTATTCTCGTGTCATGTTGTGTTCTTATATATTTATATTTTAGATACTTATTTGTCCGTGAAAAGCTCATCAACTCTGCATCAGCTGAGGTATTCTTTAAATTTGAAGCATCTAAGCCAGGGGTGTCAAACTCATTTTAGCTCAGGGGCCACATTGAGGGAAATCTAGTTCCAAGGGGGCCGGACCGGTAAATAAAAAAAAAACTTCAGATTGTTTTCTTTGTTTTAATACAATCAATATAAAACAAGGCTGGAGCCTGAGGACAGTGTATCCAAAATAGTACAAGTACAACACCTGAAGTGTACTTGAAAATTTGAAAAAATTTAAAAAATCAACAAATAAAAAAATAACATTCCTTAGTGATTCAAAGAGCTTACAGATCACATGGCTAGATCAGTTTCATGCAGCACTTAAAGTATATTTGACTCATTTTACTTTACATCAGCTTTCACCAGCACATCAATATCAAGTCATATCCTGAGTGGCAGCCAACCTCAGGATGTGATTCAAGTTCTTGTGTGAGCCTTGAGTGCAGCTTTGTTTTATTTATACTCATTACAGAGAAAACTTGCTCACAAAGATACGTTTATTTTCACTCTACATTGTAAAGTATGAAAATAAAGTTTACACAACCATCTCGCAGGCCGGATTTAACCCGGTTGCGGGCCGGATCCGGCCCACGGGCCGCATATTTGACACCCCTGATCTAAGCGGTAGTCTAACGCTATTGGTTAGTTCTGGTCGGCGCTCAGTTTCCTATTGCACGGCGCTCTGCGGGGCAGGGGGCGTGCTTAGCAAAAAAAAAAAAAAAGAAGAAATAAAGACGTATTACTTACATTTGACCACAGTACATGATGAGACAATCGGGTTTACGTTTATCATTTCTGAAAGAGGAAAACTGCGGAAAGCAGCTAAGGTTTAGCTAAGGTTAGGGTTTGGCACAATCCAGTCACTAAAATTAATCCTGTCGGTACCAGATCTGCTCGGGATCCTGCACCGGCTGATGACGTCACATTCACTCGGCTTCCACACACACACGTTTTGGAAAGACATCAGCAGTTTTGTTAATAAATTCTTGTTTGTTAACACCTAAATGTTTTCTTTATAATTGTAATTTGTTAATACAACTCCAAATTATCTTTGTTTTGTAAAGAATGTGAAACTGCATAAAACCGACATCGGACTGACAAAAAACACAACAGTTCTTCTATGTGAAGCCACGTCTGTTTGTGTTAATGTGGAATTCATCCGGTTAATTCCTTAGTTGTTATGTAAAAACATTCATTCATTCATTCATTCATTCATTCATTCATTCAAAACATTGCTTGGTGTCTTTTCAATAAAGTTCTTATATTTTACTTTGCCCCATTTCATCATCATCAAGAGCTTTTGAGGGTCACCTTTTATCAGTTGCTTATATTTTACATTTCCTTTGGAAATTCAAACACATTTTCTCCGAAAAGTGTTGATTTTTGGACTACAGGACTACAACCGCTAAGACTACAACCATAAATTCGTTCTGACCAATCAAAATAATCATTGTCAACACGCTAATGTAACTTTTACAAAAGTGGTATCGTAATTTCCGTAAGGCTTACGTTCAGTCAATCATCTACTGTTTATGTTTATGTATTTAGCAGACGCTTTTGTCCAAAGCGACTTACAAGTGATAATCGGCATGTTGCCCTTGAGGCTAACAACAACAATAACAACAACAACTTGACATCAGTCATGGAGAGGAGGAAACAAGGAGTGGACAGTAGAGGGTGGACGGTGCAGGGAGGGTGCTAGTTTAGAAGATGCTCTCTGAAGAGCAGGGTCTTCAGGAGTTTCTTGAAAATTGAAAAGGAAGCCCCTGTTCTGGTAATGCTTGGTAGGTCATTCCACATTTGTGGAACGATGCATGAGAAGAGTCTGGATTGTCCTGAGCGTGGTGTAGGCACTGCTAGCCGACGATCCTGTGATGACCGGAGCGGCCGGGCCGAGACGTAAGCCTTTGCAAGAGGATTCAGGTAGATGGGAGCCGTACCATCTCGGACTTTGTATGCTAGTGTTAGCAATTTGAATTTGATGCGTGCTGCTAGCGGTAGCCAGTGGAGCTCAATGAACAGAGGGGTGATGTGTGCTCTTTTTGGCTGATTGAAGACCAGACGCGCCACTGCGTTCTGGACCATTTGAAGAGGTCTCACAGTACAGGCTGGAAGACCAGTTAGAAGAGCATTGCAGTAATCGAGGCGGGAGATGACAGTAGATTGCACCAGAAGCTGGGTAGCATGTTGTGCAGGTATGGTCTGATCTTTCGTACGTTATACAGCGCAAAGCGGCATGAACGAGCAACAGAGGCAACATGATCTTTAAAGCTCAGGTGTTCATCAATCACAACACCCAGATTTTGAACTGCCTTTGAAGGAGCCAGAGATAGGAAGTCATTTTGGATTGAGATATTGTGCTGTATGGATGGTTTTGCTAGGATGATAAGTAGTTCAGTTTTAGAGGTTGAGTTGGAGATGGTGGGATTTCATCCATTTTGATATGTCAGAGAGACTCTGTTTGATACTTGTGCAGAGACAGTGTGGTTGTCTGGTGGAAATGACAGATAGAGCTGGGTGTCTTCTGCTTGGCAGTGGTAGGAGAAGCCATGTGATCGAATGATCTCACCCAATGAGGTGGTGTATATGGCAAAGAGAAGAGGTCCTAGTGCAGAGCCCTGGGGGACTCCTGTGGCAAGATGGTGCACGGTAGAGGATTGTCCAAGCCAAGATACACTGAATGATCGTCCTGTGAGGTACGATTCAAACCAGGCGTGTGCTTTCTCTGTGATGCCCATGCTAGAGAGTGTGGACAAAAGGAAGCCATGGTTGACAGTGTCAAATGCAGCCGTGAAGTCGAGCAGGATAAAATAGCTCAGATCTCAGATCTACTGTGATGTAATTTGCAGACGCAGGACGGTGAGCTGATCTTGTACCGACACCGGTCCTCACAACGAATGCTAGACTAGATTATGTGTGTGTGTATGTGTGCACCAGCTTTAAAGTTGTTGTTGTTAAAATATTTCTGATAAAACTGTGACCAACTGATGACAGAAAGCTTGTTTACATTTAATCTCGCTGCTTCATGTCTCCTCTGGCACAGATTTGGGAAGTCTGTCACACGCCGATGATGCAAGAGTCAGAAAAACATCAGTATTGAATTTGATTTAGGATCACGTGTTAAACTGGCCTCGTGTCAGACACTTCCTGTTCAGATTGTCCGAAAAAACTCAGATTGGAGCCATTTTTCCTGCATCGTGAGCGCATCTTTACCACCCATGATGTTTTCACCAGGTTTAGATGATAGTGACAAAAACAGAGTTGTGAAATAGAAAAAGTGGCTTTTGCCAATACTGTAATCACAACATTCATGTTTTATACATCATGTAGTTAGGATGACCACGGAGGTCATGGTGTTTGCTGCTGAAGACTTTTATTCTTGTAAAGAACCTCATAATTCAATGCAGCATCATTTAGGAGATCTGAGCTATTTAAGAGTTGTCTGTCCTCCTCGTACTTATATAAAAACAAGACCTTTATTTAGTGAAAACATGCATGGATGTGATGATGAGACCAAGTTAAAACCAAGAGGAGGGTTGTGCTGTTTCAGTGACTAAATCTGGAACAAAGAAGAAGTTTACTTTGTTAGTCAGCATCTTGTGCCTTCGCGGTTTTATGTGAGGTGAATTTCCTCCCTGCGATAAGTGTGTGATCGCTTCAGGGGGTTCCTGATCATCGATGCATCTTTCGCCCATGAACACAGAACGTTGTCAACACCGGCGGCTGTTTTCTGATTACAGATGCTCATTAAGAAGCAGACGCTCTTCATCTGATTTATGTCCCTCTGCTAGCTTACTCTGTGATTTAAAAAAGTAAAAACTAGCAGTCACTAATTTTACTTCCTGTACTTCTTCTCATTTTTGGTTTATTTCCAGTGTAATTTATGGTTTATCATAACAAGTATCTCCCATCCACCTAACATGTGACTCTGTCTATTCTTTAACAAGGAGTTCAGCAGCTGCTGTATGATAAATGACAATAATATACGAGCCGATTATAATAAGTGGGATGAAAACATGATGAACCTAGAGTCTGTAAGTTATTTAGATGAGCATCACCTGTTTAGTTTTTTTGTTCTTTTTAAAGTTATTACATCTGCCCTGTGCTCTTATTGTGAAGGGTTTCAAAAGGAAGTTGTGTCTAGATGAATGTTAAAGGTGACAGCAGGACTTGTTAAAAATATCATATGTACATGGTCACACACACACACACACACACACACACACACACACACACACGCACGCACGCACGCACGCACACACTCACAGGTGGAGTAATTCATGTAACCATGTTTTTACCAAAGCTGTGTGTGATGCACACTGAAGCTACCGATGCGCGTCATTTAGAATCACAGGATGTCTAAGGAACGTCTCACCTTTCTCCCCTCTGATTGGCTGGAAGGGCTCTCTACGATTGGCTATTTCATGTAACAGTGAACCATCTTCGACTGTCCTCCTGCCTCTAACAGAACAGCAGTTTTTGGGAGTTTTGTAAAGAAAATGTGAACTTTCTGTCCTGTTTTGTAAAATTGTTATTTATGTTTGCTTTATTAAAAATATAACAAAAATGTGAAATGTGAACTGGTAATACATCTTATTGCATTTATCACACTGTTGGACTTTATAGCTGTTCACATTCAAGCATTCAGGTTATCTTAGAACAACAGAGCTGTAGAATAAACATATGTGGCCACCTGGGCATGAAATATAATAAAACTGCCCTATTTTGCTCAGCTATGTGCAGCAGGTCTGTTTCTCTTGTAGAATAAAGAAACTGGTGAAAATAGGTCTAAATCATAATTAGCCTTGAATTAAAAGTTGATTAAATTATTAATTTTATTTAAACAGATGATGAGATGTGTTCTAACTTGCAAACAGCCATAACCTATTAAAGAGAAGACATAAGATAGCCTGTAGTAATAGGATAATCCCCGACGCTTAAGAGCCAACAGATATAAAGTCAGTCTAACAGTGTAATAAACACAACAAGACTTATTACAAGGTTACATGAGACGTTTTTCAGGTTCTTTCTAAAAGACTCTGAAACTGGTATGATGTAAAACAGGACAGAACGGTTTATTCGTAAGGTTCTAAGTTCAATCCTCCTCAAGATCTGGCTGCAGACATAAAACACTGCAGCAAGTGAAGATGGTTCGCTGTTACAAGAAAAAGCCAATCGTAGAGTGCCCTTCCAGCCAATCAGAGGGGAGAAAGGTGAGACGTTCCTTAGACATCCTGTGATTCTAAATGACGCACATCGGTAGCTTCAGTGTGCATCGCATACAGCTTTGGTAAAAACATGGTTACATGGATTACTCCACCTACGCCCTTGTTTTGTAGACACATTCTCACTCCCAGCGCGTCAAAAACAAACGCTTGGTCAGCCACCCTCCACGTCAGACCCCTGACGCCAAAAGTGCCAATTTTCGTTACTTATGTGCGAAAAGGTTTTTTCCCCTTTTCTGTCTGCAGATCCCAATGCAGCGTAAACCTGATGCGATGGGATGTCCGCTGATGCGGCACCGAACCAGCTCATTTAACCGCACCTAAACCTTAACGTTTCAGTACCTTAACGTATAACCTTCCCCTCACCCTCATCCTAACTTCAACCCTCTTGCTACCTAAAACGTTACTCTCACTGTGATCAAGCGTTTGTTTCCCGTGCATTCTGACTGTGAATTTTCGTATTTGCCGCCCAAGGGGAACGTTAGAACATACCATCTGGCAAGGGGGAGGTTACACATACCCTCTACTTTTAACCTCCACCTTGGTAGTTGAAACC
The DNA here is from genome assembly GCF_043380555.1 of Nothobranchius furzeri. Classification (NCBI taxonomy): domain Eukaryota; kingdom Metazoa; phylum Chordata; class Actinopteri; order Cyprinodontiformes; family Nothobranchiidae; genus Nothobranchius; species Nothobranchius furzeri. The sequence goes on from NC_091745.1 coordinate 16,259,943, forward strand.
TCCCCCTCACGTTGCCTCGGTCCAAACCCGACCAATGACGAGGCGGCTCCCTCCGTTCACTTCATAGAGCCGGCTTTTAGAGCGATCGATACATCACTAACGTGTTCGCTAGCAAGATGGTTAAGGTTAGGATAGGGGTGAGGGGAAGGTTAAATAAGACGATAAGGTTAAGGTGAGGTACAATGAGCTTGTTTGGTGCCCTGGCTGCGGACATCCCATCACGTCAGGTTCACGCTGCATTGGGATCTGCAGTCAGAAAAGGGAAAACACCTTTTCGCACATAAGTAATGAAAAAGGGCACTTTTGGCGTCAGGGGTCTGACGTGGAAGGTGGCTGCCCAAGCGTTTGTTTTTGACGTGCTGGGAGTGAGAATGTGTTGTTTTTGAGGCACATTGAATGCACCAGCAGTAATTTTTTGTGTAAGCCAGGTGGTGCACAGCCGCAGTTAGAAAAACCAACCATCGTCAGACATATTGAAAGACGAGCTTCCTGTCTTAACTCGCCAAAATAAAATAAACTTCCCAAAAACTACAAACTGTACACAGTTGGCAATTTGCACACATGGAGTCCATGACACGCCCTCTGCAGCAGTGCATTTTTCTGAGCATTTTAATTTATTTGTGCACCGGAAGCTTTAAGCGAAGACATTTAAGAATATTTCCTTATTATTGTAGCATTTCAGAGCAGAGACTGTCTAAACCTCAAGACTGAAAATGTTTAGATTTGCAGAAGTTTACACAGAAATCTGTTGAAATCTTTCTAATTATTTCAGCAGAGTATTGTAACACTAAAAATATATATAACATGTAAACATCACTGATGGAGTGCCTTTTCTTTTTGTGTTGAATTTATTCATTAATCAAAAGAGAGAGGGAAAAATAATGGCGATAATGTTTAAAAACCAGATGTGGGCTTGTAATTTCTTTGTAACGGGTTAAGTAGTTTCAAATCGCATCATGAATTGCATCGAATCAAAAATCGTTGTCGAATCATTAATATGTTGTCAGCAGGGATGAATCGTATGGAATCGGTGGAGGGTATCGCCGTTAACGTATCCTATCGCTGGTAGCGTCTCAAGATGCTAATGTAATTGGCCTCAGTGGTGGGGATTCACGTCCCTAACACACACACACACACACACACACACACACACACACACACACACACACACACACACACACACACACACACACACACACACACACACACACACACACACACACACACATTTCACCACCTTTACTCTAGCTGTAGCAGGGGTTGGATACTGATGACTTACGTCTCTCATCACATGCTGTGCAGAAGGAGGAAGCACCTTTAGCAGAATTTTAAATACAGTCTGACTAGATCTGGTCTCTCTGGAGACCTAAAAACCTTCAGGGCTCCCTCACTGCTGTCTGTTGGACAATAACGTCTCACTATAGTGTGGCCACAGAACACAGTTTTAACAGGAAATGAAATCTTAAATGTTAAACACAATCGCATCAATCTTTTCTACTGTAAACATGAAAACTGGTGATGGTTAAGGTCTGAAACACTTTGCTTTTAGAAATGAAAACAAGCAACATGTGTTTGCAGAGGGGTAAGGCTTAGTTTGGCCTTTTAAAGCCATAATTGTTTACATCATTAGCGGCAGCTGCTGCTGTCTTCAGGAAAGTATTTTTGGGAGATGATTTAAACAGATTAATACGGTTCTAGCGATCCGTGAAAAGACAGCCGAGAGTCTGGGGTGGAGGATTATCGACGCTGGAATCTGAGGCTTCATTATAAGATCAGCGACAGCTGAGGCCCTCCATCACAGTTTAAACTGTCACCATCGCGTTGGAGCTCGTCCTCCGCTGGAACAGGTTCTGACCCTGTCCACTCCTCCACCTTCTGCTGAGGACCGGGCTGTTCTCACACGGAGCTGCACCACCGGTCCCAACCCGGAGACACCACTGACAATCTCAGCTGTCCGTAGATGAAGGAGCGTTGGTGACTCCACCTCTGATCTTTCCAACATTGTGTCACACTTCCTGGTGAGTATGGAGTAGATTTCCTGCAGATTCCTCTGGTCCCGGTGTGAGAGGCACCTGCAGCAAACCTAACAGACACCTCCATGCTGCTGTTGTGTCTCTCCCCAGAAGAAAATGGCCTCTGTAGTGGTACTTTGCTCTCTTCTACAACGCTACATCTGACTGGACTTCTGTTGCCAGCAGCAGACGACGAGTGCTGAAATGCAGCGCTCCCCGTCCTGCTGCCCTCTGCCCAACTCAGCAGGCCGACTGCACACAGCTATTTGTTTTAAGAACTGAAGAATGTGCCTATTGTGTGTCTGCAGTCATCCTGAACCAACTGCTAAAAATGCCTCTTTTGTCCCTGCAGCTATCCAAGTGCAGACAGAACTTATTCTGCGCTGCGGTGGAGTCCCAGGACAGGAAGGAAGAGAGGCAGACAGAGAGATGAGGACAGGTTGATGCGGGGGAGGATGTAAGAAAGGACACAGAGGGAGTTGGAGGATATTGAGCTGGACAGACAGATGCATTGATTTTCTCTCTGAGCTCTACAATGCATGTCTTATGAGAACTAAAGCCAGACTCACCAGGTTAGGATTGTGGATGACTAAGACTCAAAATTACATTATGGTTGGGATAACTCTGAAAGGGTACACTTTTAGGACAAACTTCATGTCTGGTCAGGTCATGTGGGGCAAAGGATGGTATTATTTTCATAATTTGTGCACTTGTTGCAAAACAGTCACAAAGAGTCTTAAAAATGTGTCTGCTTTGTCATAATTGTTCTCCCAAGTCGGTGACACACTCTTGCACTTCTTGAACCACGGACACAAGATCGAGATGTGATCCTGACTTTTGTGCTAACCCAAATTTGCTGTCCAGTTTAAGCTCCAGCAGGATGCAATCAATATGCAAAACACATTTATTAAAATGATGTCTCGTTCACCTTGCCAGCGTGAATGATACGCACATTTTCCCAACTCACAAGCACAAGTAAAGATTGTTTTTTATTCGAACTTGGCAAGATGGCAAAATGAAGGCAAGACACACTGTCAGCCTATGAGTTGTATAGAAAACAATGCTCGTTTTTTCCAAATAACTGATCTCGTTCACAACTTTCACAATGTCCAGAAAAATATATGCATTTATTTATATTTCTAATGCTGAGAACATCCTAGTTTTCATAGAAACTCTTTGCTGCTTTTATGGCAGTATTGTCCATATAAAGCAGAAACGTTTGATTAGTTGATGTTTATGTGTGTTTTAATATTCAGTAATTATTTCTACACAAGCCTGATGTTAGACATTTTACAGTGTTTATACTGATTATGATGGGCCACATTTTGATCTTACTGTCGTAAGTTTTAATCACCACTAAGGATCCTGACTCTGCCTCCTGCTGATGGAAACCAGTGTTTGCAGTATCTTTAAAATGTGAGCTTCTTATATAAAACATCTGTTACACGTCAAAAGTTTTGGGAGCTCAAATGGTACATTTAAGGTGTCCGTTTTAAATTACCCAGCTACAGCTGATAAGAAAGAACGTTAAAGTGAACATGAACACAAGTCTCTGGGAAGGGATATTTTGGTGTGTTTGGGACATCACTTGATGCTCTTATTTTGGTGAGCAGTAGAGTAAAGACAACATGTTTCCCAATATAGAGGAACTGTGCTTTTTTTCACCAAAATCTAGCAGCCTTATTCCCACACATACACAATTCTCACACATGTTCGGAATGTACACAAAAAATTTTATATTTTCGCAGAATTTTTATCTCCAGCTTGGT
>NC_091745.1:16268723-16293723 GCF_043380555.1 Nothobranchius furzeri
AGTCCAATTCGAGTCCAAAGTCAATGATGTGGAATTCCAAGTCAAGTCCAAGTCCTTAACTTTGAATTTTCAAGTCATAATCAAGTCATCTGTCCAACTTCAATTTAATGACAATGATAATAAATAAATTCCAGAAATAAAGTTTCTTAAAGCTGAATTTATTTGCTCAAACAAGCAGAAACGGAAACTGATTATAAACAAAGTGCTGCTGCAGAACAATATCTAACCCAGAACGAAGAACGATGTATGATTTCTGTCCATGTCGTGTCACTTTTGTGCTAAAATATCAAATATGCTCAAGTCATCATCAAGATGTAACAGATGTAAGTCAATTCAAGTCGCAAGACACTGGCGTTCAAGTCCAAGTCAAGTCATAAGTCTTTATAGATTTTATCAAGTCAAGTCAGAAATCATTAAAATTATGACTCGAGTCCAAGTCATGTGACTCGAGTCCACACCTTTGCTTCCTACTTTCTAAAAGAATAAAATCTTTTGCAAAAAACTGTTTTGGAAACACTTTACAATAAGGGTCCCTTTATTAATGCTACTTATTGCATTACTAAGCATTAATAAACTATTAGATAAAGTGTTAACAACAGCTTAATATTAATGTTAATATTGTGCAATGCATTACATAGCAGTAACCAGTCATTTGCCCTAACCTTAAGCACACTTTAAAGTTGATAAGATCTGGAATGCTAATAAAGAGATATTTTGTTTATTAATGCTTAATAATGCTCTAAGTGATGTTAACAAAGGGACCCCTATAGTAAAGTGTTACCAATGTTTGTTTGTGTTTTTTTTACCTCAGATGAAACATCAAAGCCATAGTGACCATCATGATCTCAGGTTAATTGGAAACATTATTCCTGACCTAAACCAGGAATCTTTTTGCATGAGTTTGTAAACTGCCCACATGTGTTAGTGAATGCTTTTATTTAATATGGAATTAATTATTTCACAAATATCTTAATGGTGTGGCTCAAACATCGTCCCTAAAAGATTCATCTCAAGTTGAACAAGCTCAAAGAAGAAGAAGAAATAGAGGAATCAGGATGATCTGATGGTGTGGGGCAGCATTTGGTTCACATCTGCTGAGAAAAGAACCACTAAAAGTTTAAAACAATCCACCAAAACAGCAGATTGTTTTCATTTTCATACACTGGCAGAAAACAGTAAAGAGTTTGCGTTCAGGACTAAGTTTATGATGTTCCCTCACATCCTGCTATCTAATGCACTAAACAACTGGGACTCTTCATTTTATCTGCTGCCTAAAATAAAACAACTCTCATCATTCCAAGTGGCTGATGTTTCAAACAGCTGATCAGGACAGTGCTTCAGGAGACTTCAGGATGGTTTTTCAGTAATCCTCCTAAGAGCTGACGAGTGAAGATGTGGGATGTTAATACCAGATGATGCGCGTTGACTAACTTCCAGGTGTTATGAAATTTATGGGGATGCACCGATACCGGTATCGGGTATCAGCCTCGATACCGCATTTTCTAAAGTACTCATACTCGTTAAAAGTCCCTCGATGCCAGGGACCGATACCACGGTCTGAGAAATGTCTATGTTTGAGCAGCGTGTAAGGGGTTAATCACAGGCGCCGAGTGCCCACCCCCAGGGTCCCAGCTGCAGCTCAAAGCAGGGAGAAGGCGAGGTGAGACGGGATGAAACAACATGTCAGCAGTGTGGAACTATTTCAAAGTGGAGGAAGACGACAAAACAAAGGCGGACTGCAAATTGTGCTCGGCGAAATTGTCCAGAGGAGGTGCAAAAGGAAGCACATTTAACACAAGTAATTTAATCAAGCACCTAAAATCCAAACACGACAACGAGTACAAAGAGTTTACCGATGCTTCTAAACCAACACAACCCACGCTGCAGCAAACTCCTGCAAGACGAGAGAAAATGTCCAAAGACAATCCATGTGCTGTGAGAATAACACAAGCTATTATGGAGTACATTGCCACTCTCGGAGGTAGAAAATGTGGGATTCCTGCGTCTCCTCCATGTTCTGGAGCTCAGATATGATGCCCTAAGCCGCCGCTACATGACTGACACAGAGCTGCCCAAACTGCACGACTCTGTGAAAAAACATATCCACAGCCGACTGCAAGCCTCCTCTGAGTTTAGTTTCACCACGGATATTTGGACCAGCAGTGTTAGCCCCGTGTCGCTAATTAGCCTAACTTCCCAGTGGATAGACGAGATTTTCACGCCGCAACGAGCCATATTACATGCGAAACAACTCCGCGGCTCGCACACCAGCCAGCATGTGTTTGAGGAAATGCTCCAGACATGGGGTACACCTAAAACATCAGTGCACGTTGTGCTTCGTGACAATGCCAAAAACATGACTAAAGCCATGAATGACCCAGGGCTCCCAAGTCTGCCGTGTGTCGCGCACACGCTCCAGCTGGCTGTTCACGAGGGCTTATTAGCACAGGGGAGCATAGCTGATGCTATAGCAATGGGGCGAAAAATAGTTGGGCATTTTAAGCATCCTGCCTTAGCCTACTCCCGCCTCGAGGACATTCAGGGACAGCTGAACCAGCCAATAAAGAGACTGCAGCAGGACGTACAGACGCGCTGGAACAGCACGTATTACATGCTTCAGTCCCTCATTGAACAAAAGCGAGTGCTGGGGGCGTATGTGTCCGAGCATGAACTCCCTGACTGTCTCACCGCTCACCAATGGGCTCTTATTGAGAAGGCTGTTGCCATCCTCGCCCCATTTGAGGAACTAACTAAAACGTGAGCAGCTACGACGCATAGCCTCTGATGTCATCCCAGCTGTGACTGTGCTTGTGCGACTTCTAAACTGAGAAACCGACGAGGACCACGGTGTCAAGACAATGAAAGCAGGAGTGTTGCAAGCTTTTCAAAAGTGTGGGGGATGTTGTCTGTGGATGTCATCAGTTGTAAATTGAAACTCAACCTCAATGCAGTAACAGGTCCGCGCATAATTCACAGTAACAAAGTCCTTCCAAAAACATGCCTAATATTCACCAATGTATAAACTGCACACATGCAGAACGGGAAGAACTGATGTTCCAAACAACAGAACCAGAGTTTTCTCTATCAACAACATCCAATTCAACAGTAAGCAGTTAAATCAAAAGGACGTAAAAAGACACTAAATACGCACTTAGAGAAACACACACAGTAGCCAAAATCCAATATCCTATCCACAGAATCCGCCGTTTAAATTAAAGCCCAGGCTCTTCTCTTTCCAACAATATTTATGCACTCTACGTGCAAAATTCACAGAGCCAGCAGCTAACAAACCACAGCTCATTTCATGACGTGAAAATCATAAATTCAGTCTTACCTTTGTTGATTCATGGTCATAATCCATGTTATAGTAAAAACAATCCAATCCCTTTGTGTAATCCATCTGCACAACATCACACAAAGCTGATTCGTGGCTGTTGTAGCTTGCAACCCCCAGGGCTAGCAGAACGATAGGAAACACATATAACACAATACCCAGAATGCACCTGGCTTACAACCCCAGCCAGGTCATTACACTGCCCCCCAGGGGATGGGTCAAATGCGGAGAACATATTTCGCACACACACCTGTGTGTGTGTGACAACTAATGGAACTTTGACTTTGCATCCATCCGACGCCAAATCCCAAAAAACTAGCCTAAAAAAATCAAAAGCAAGTGATTCTATTGGCTCAGAGGTTTCCTAACTAACCTGTGTCAGAACCCAAGTCCCCAAACCAGCCTCTCCCAGCTAGCCGATCTCCACCATGGACTACAACTCCCAGCATTCTCCTTGCGGGAATTCCCTCCACATCACACCTACGTCAATAACCGTGACTATATACGGAAGTTGCCTCCCCAGCTCACCACTCAGTCATCGTTTCTTCAGATCTATGATCATAGTTTCCAATCAACCGATCCATCCTACGAACTATCTGCTCACAGTAAGTGCTCTTACTTACTTCTGGAAAACCCGGCATCTCCGTGTCACTTCACTGACGCTCGAACGCTCGGGGATTCCTAGATTAAACCGTGAGCCGGCGTTTCACCGACGCTATCACTTCCGCGTCATTGAAACCACGCTCTCTACAAGCTCAACTCCCGTATCCAGCCGACCAGTCTGACAGGATGACTGAGTCCACTAACCCAGCGGAGTTTGAGCGAATGAAGAATGAGATTGTTCAGCTTCACGCCTTGGTCGATTGGCTCAACACCAAGGTGAACTCCCTGACCGACCTCACCCTTCAATTATCCACATCCCTCAATGCTCTCCAGCAGCAAGCCCTCGCTCCACCTAAGGAGGAGCCGCAGTTCAGCCTACCGGAGAGGTGGAATGGAGAGATTGGGAGCCCAGATGGTCTGCTCGCCTCCCTCGACATGCAATTCGAGTGCCAACCAGGACGCTTCCCCACTGCCCGCTCTTGGGTGGCGCACCTCACCTCCCTGCTTTCTGGATGCGCTCAGGAGTGGGCCGCTGCTCTCTATAATTCAAAATCCCCTGCCTGCAATGACTATGCTGCTTTTGTGGCCGCCCTCAGGAAGACCTTCTTTCCACCCAGTAGCGAAGTGGGGGCTGAAGCACATCTCCTAAAACTCCGCCAACGGGAACGCTCGGTGTGCGCCTGTGTGTCAGAGTTTTGCACCATCGCAGTCAAACCCTTCAGACTGTCTTCTTAGAGGGGTTGGCACCCTACATCCGAGACGAGATGGCAGGAAAAGATCTGCCCCAGACCCTGGATGAAGTTGCCGACCTGGCGCTGCGCATCGACCAGCGGGTTCTGGTTCGACCCAAGTCCTCCACTCGCCCACTCAGAGCTCCTGGACCTCTTCCTCGTTCGCCAACGCCAGTCCCCGGACCCACTTCAACTGAGGAGCCTATGCAGCTATGCCACCTTCCCCTGGAAGAGAGACAGCGACGGTGGCGCGAGGGTCTCTGTGCCTACTGTGGCTCTCCCGACCACCGGCGCCTGGACTGCACATTACGGCCGGGAAATGAAGGAACCCACTGAGTATCGGGGTAGCTCAGCCCGGGTCACCCTCTGCCCCTGTCTCTTCCCACGACTCCTCCTTCCTGTCACCCTCTTTCATGGTGAGACCTCACATCAGATGCATGCTCTGGTGGACTCGGGGACCGCCGACAACTTCATGGATGTGGATCTGGCTAAACGCCTACGGATCCCCCTGACTCCCCTGGAATGGGTTGTTCCGGTGACCTTGGTGGACGGCAGACCTCTGCAGCCTATCCTGTCCAAGACCGAACTCAGTCACTCCAGATAATCCTCCAAGGCCACTGGGAAACCCTCCATTTCCTTATCATCTCCGCTCCCTCCTCTCCTCTAATCCTGGGGTTCCCCTGGCTCCGTCTCCACAACCCCCAGATTTCTTGGTCCCAGAACCGCCTTTTAGGCTGGGGGACCCAGTGCCAGGCCCACCTATCTCCTCCTCCACCCATGGCAGACCGCAATTTACTTTCTTTTTTTCTCTACAGTCTGTCAGTGATGCGAGCGCTGGACAGGAAATACTTTTACAGTGTTGTGAAAACCAGCAAAAGGAAAGTAGGCATCAAGCTCAACAGAAGCAGAGAGAAGCCTAATGAAATGGATCGGTATGGTTAAATGAGTGGATTTTTTTATTCTACTTTCACTTCTCATTTTCTAAACTCTTTTGAAGGTTTAAGAGAATTCATTTTTATCTCCTGCAAGACTGAAACAGCGTGCCACCAAACCAGTTTTCTCCTGATCATTCTGAGAAATGTTAGATCTTCGGGCTCTGCTGGAGACCCTTCATGCTGCTGGATTACCTTCCTTCACTCTCCTGTGTTAGTGTCTGATGGTGCTTGTGATGCGGGGCTCACCGTGTTAAAGTTGGGGAAGAGGCTGAGGGGGGACGACCCATTGAGCCTGAAGGGTAGGAGGTGTTTGAGGTCGAGCTGAGGCTGCAGCGGCCGTCCTGGGACTGGGAGGGAGGCAAGGAGGGGGTTGCCCTGGGCCGATGTACCTGTGGAACACAAAGAGATGAACGCTAGAAGTTAGGAGGCTTCAGAAAAGGAAAAACACACACAAGGGACGTTTCTGTGAAAGGAGATCAAAGGTCAAGTCTGAACACAACCTAGAGCTATTCACAGACTCGTGTGTTTGGAGGTAGTTTTACTGGCCTCCTAAAAGACCTCTTATCACTCAAGGACACACACACACACGGACATAAACACATCATTTAATTACTGATTTATTGGCCAATGAAAGGTGGCTGTGCAAGTGGAAGACGGGAGATATCGGATTTCAAATGGAGCAGGGATGAAGAGATTTCTAATTTTCCGCCTGGCTGCCTTCCAGTGGACCGGGGCGCTCAGCTGTGCGCAGGCACTTATTCCAGCACCGGGATCAATCATCAGTGTCAGTGGCGGGTCACCGCGGCCACCTCCAAGCACGCCGATCATTCAGCGCTCGTGCAACAGAAGAGATGCTGTTGCACTTCAGTGTGGAACAACAAACACGAGAGAGGCGGAGAAAACAATAAAAAAAGGGTTTCTAGCAAACAAAAACTCTTTTAGACGTGATTCTGTGAAATAGAACAGAAAAACCACAGATGCATTCAAAGGTGTTTTTGTATCAATAGTGTTTTAATTAGCTATTTATCCAATTACAATTGTGTATAAATCACTAATTAGCTGAACTAAACAAGTTTCTAATGTGAATGTGATGCTATGAAAACCTTCACCTCACTGAGATCGATGCAACACTCAAGAGTTGTTTTCTGTTTTATTCCTGCTGGTTATTCCCTTCACCTGATAAATCTACTACTTGTAGGAAATAACCTACCCCCAAAATAACAGTGATCCAATTGATCTATTCTCTTGCTTCACTTTAAGTAGAGCCTTTATTGAACTGTGCATCTTGTTTCCAGCTCCACCTAACCCCCTAAAAGCCTGTGTCCTCATAAGAAGACCGTGTCTGCTTGCAGTGCAATAATACAGTTTATTCTCCTCAAGCTGAACCCGGGACACTCCACAAGTCTCAAAGCTCTCACTCATCACCAGACTAGCCCACGGGTACGTCCTGATTCATAACATAACTCTTTGGATTGTACCTGCAACTCAGCTGGATCACATCAACCTCTCTTCAGTCCCTGAACCCTCTTCAAGTCCTGAAGGCTCATATCAGGATCCGGTCTTCAACACGCTGCTTTATCTGCTTAGAGCCGGTGGCAGAAGGACGTAAATCTTCAGGAGCTGGTCTCTCTGGACACTTTGAAAGGTTTTTAAAGCACTTGTGTTTATTTTTTACAGCTTTAGTGCTTGTGATCATGACTGAAACTGCTGTTGTGCTGTTGTGGTGTGGATCCTCTTCCATCTTTAATCACAGTCAGGGTTTTCTGCTTAAAGATTAATAATAATAACAATAATAATAATAATAATAATAATAATAATAATAATAATAATAATAATAATAATGATAATAAAATAATAATAACAATCATAATAATAATAATGATACTACTACTACTACTACTACTACTACTACTAATAATAATAATAATAACAATGATACTACTACTGCTACTACTACTACTACTACTACTAATAATAATAATAATAATAACAATGATACTACTACTACTACTACTACTACTACTAATAATAATAATAATAACAATACTACTACTACTACTACTACTACTACTACTAATAATAATAATAATAATAATAATAATAATAATAATAATGTGTGACACTGATATGATGGTGTGATATGGTCAGTGTGGGGAAAAGAAAAAGGAGAAAAAGTTCAAATAGAGTTTATATGCTGATGAAAACTCGACCCAAAGTTGTTCCTGAACCAATCTTTGTTCCGTTTTTACTTTAATCTGAGGCTCTGGGTGTGTTTTTACTTAGCAAGCTAAAGAAAAGATGTTTTATTGAATGTGAGGTTCAGTCTTTGGCTGCTGCATTAGCAGTATCTACAGAGGAACATGAAGAACTTCCTTCATTCCTTCACAATAAGAGTCTAAAATTTACCCCAAAACACCTGAAACTTCTAGAAACAGCTTTAACAAAACTGTAACAATAAAGTGGGTTAAAACATGAAAAATGGAACAAGTACAGTTTGCTTATGACTTTAATCTCAACACTTCCTCCAGTTTTTGCTGTTTTTCTCCCACTGGCCAGAATACACCATCGTACCTGAAAGACTAGCCCGGGTTTGTTTTGTTGGTGCCTACTGCTTTACAAGATCATCCACTCTTAAAACATTTAATGTTTACCAGAAGTTAGAAAACATATGGAATGACTGCATGATCTAAATATTTTGATGTGATGTGAAGACTTGGTTTTTTGTGAGTTTCCATCACAGATTTGTAAAAAAAAAAAAATGGTTTTGACAATCAAAGTTACAAAAGCATCACAACAAGAAAATAACTGAAGCTGTCAATGCTGTTAAAGTGCAGCAGCATCTTAGCAGAGTTTGGTTTTGTATCTTTTTTCTGGTTTGTTGCAACATTTCAGTCGAGCTGTTTTTAGAACAGTTGTGAGGTTTGCGCTGGATGGCGATGTCTTCATGTGGGCCACGTGAAAGATGTGTATCCTGTCAGAAGCCTTGGAAGAATCTGCATCCAGGCGCGTGTGTGTGTGTGTGTGTGTGTGTGTGTGTGTGTGTGCGTGCGTGCGTGCGTGCGCGCGTGTGTGTGTGTGTGTGGGCTGAAACACTGAAGCATATGTTCATGAGCACTAAGATTGGGCCTTCCTTTGCCATGTGTGGGCTCTCTGAAGCTGTCTGTCTGACACCCAAGGCAGGGCAGCCTTCAGATACGTGGGCAGCAGCCGGCAGGGGATCGCTCCCACACACACACACAACGTGCACACAAAACACAGCGAGAGGCCGAGACTTCTCCTGGCACGGCCGTGAGAGGAAAAAGATGGGCTTGTAGGGAGGATGGTTATCAGCCGATAGTGCTTTCCCACCTCTCCCAGACTCCCCAGGCAGCTTATTAAATCAGGAGCTGGCTGTTTGCCTCTTTGGATGATAACACCGCTACGGAGCTGGAATCCAGGCATGTACCAATGTGGAAGTGTGTGTGTGCTCAGCTCGCATGTACGAGGAGAGTATCAGGCACTCACACACTCACACACACACACGCACACACACACACACAAACAAAACTGCCTACGCATCCCTGAAAACAAATAGCTCCCGGGCCATGGGAGAAGTCAATAAAAAAGCACACGCACACGCACGCACGCACACACACACACACGCACACGCACGCACGCACGCACGCACGCACGCACGCACACACACACACACACACACACACACACACACACACACACACACACACACACACAATCAAATAAGGTATCATTTTGCACTTGGCACATATTGTGCATGATTCTAGTGGGAGTACAGTTTAAAGCTCTCCCTGCATTTCTACATGAGTGAATGTGCATGGAAAGTGGATTTATTCCAGTCTGCTCCTTATGCATCTTTCCTGTCCGATTTAGAGAGTTGTGTTTGCATGTCTCTAAAAGTCTGCTGCCGTATGTCGTATCCGACTGGAGTCGCCCCTGCATGAAAGCTCAGATTTATTTACACGTCTGAGTCGAGCCCCAGAATCAAATGTCCAGCCTGTTTGTGGCTTTGTTCACAGATCTGACTGTCACAGCTTCCCTCGGCTGCCCTCCTCTTCCTCCTCCACCCATCACGGCACCACATTCCTCCCTCTCATGACTCACCGGGCTCAGTTATACAACACCCGTCACTTTGCATCTCCTTGGATGCGAGCACGCTTGTGTGCAAGTCAAACATTGATTTTTCAATTATTTTCTACATGTACATCTGAGGAATTGCAAGATTCTACACAAACAAACTGCAATCTGAGATCCCTTCAGTCCTTCAACTGTAGTTTTCTTCTCATTATTTCAAGCTTTTGTTGATTTCTCACTACACGGCTTCTCTCACATCTAAAAGCCGCCACACTGCCTCTCTCCACTGCATATTCCTGCAGCTAAACAGCATGGGAAGAGAAAAAAGCTGCCTTTCTGTTTGTGAGTCGACGCAATTATGCTGATTTGTTTCTGGCACAGCAGGGTCTGGGAGTTGAATGACTAGATTTCCACCTTCTATTCCTCCTATCTGCCTATAATTTCCCTCAGAATGAATTTACCAAAAATAAATGCCAGACTAGGTAAACTGTCCTCAAACTGACAAGATAATTGTTATCTTGTCTGTGTCTTGTTGGCCTCAGCTGGAGCCCAGAGAGTCTAAAGGACGGCCTGTTTCTGTTGAACCACAAAAACCTGCAAAATGCTGGCTGCAGTCTGAATATGAGCTACACAAAGAAAACACAAGAGTTTTCTATAAAACATGACATGAGAAGTCAGGCTGCATCCCGAGATTGGGACTTACAGCATGAGAACATGACACGTGAGCGTTGCTCTGCAGGGAAGTCGTACAGATTGAGATGGAGATCAATGCCATGGCTGAAATAGTAGAACGGTGTACGCCCGGCTTAAAGCGACTCCAGAAGTGTTGTTTTTGGCGGGCATCTTAGTTTTAGTCCTAGTCAGTTTTAGTCGACTAAATCTCTAAAATGTTTTAGTGGGCAAAGATTTTTGTTTTTAATTTTACAAAACATTAAACAAAGTTTTATCCTCTAACAAATGGATTTATAGGTCATGTGCTCTGAGCTACTGGAGTGAGTTTCATACCAACATCATTTATTTTATGGGACACAATCTCACCTGCTCCAGATTTTGTAAAACATTAATCCCCAGACTGGTATCATTTATTTTTACTTGACTGATAATCACAGTAATGTAAATAAGTTATTGATCTGTGCAGATCTGTGCATCATTCTGTAGATTTCCACTTAAGAAATTTATGATTTTCTTTCCTTAACAGAATGGACTCTTAAGCCGGGCGTACACTGTGTGACTTTTTCACTTTTTTGAGCCGATTTTCCACTCGTGTGAGAATCCACAAGATCGGGGCGAGTTTTGCGCCGAGCGTCGTGTAGTGTACAGGGGGTTATGAGAGGCGATTAACACCACGTGACCAGCTGCCGATCAGCAGTCGTGAGGTCGCATGGACTTCTGGAGTGTTTGATATTTCGCTCGTCCCTTGTGAGGGTATCGCACGGTTGAAGCTGTGCTGCGAGCAGCTGCGACCCAAAAAGTCAGAACCGCTCACGGCGCATGCGCAATCCTGCATCAACACCGCTCCCCGCTATTTCCCTAATAACACACGCTGTTCGTTTTTATTTCTACACGTTTTTTTTTACTCACAAAGATTGTCAAGAAAGCGTGTTTGTCGTGTTCATGTCAAATTAAACTGATCACAAAACACAGATTTACTTTCTTTATTTAGTTTTCCTCATCCAATCCCCATAAATCCCTGTGTGTCCTCCTGCAGCACTCCCGAAGGACAACAGGCAAATTACGTGTTGAGTAAAAACTGCTATTTTTAGCATACAGGTGCTGGCCAGTAAATTAGAATATCATCAAAAGGTTGAAAATATTTCAGTAATTCCATTCAAAACGTGAAACTTGTACATTATATTCATGCAATGCACACAGACCAATGTATTTCCAATGTTCATTACATTTAAATTTGATATTCATAAGTGACAACTAATGAAAACTCCAAATTTGGTATCTCAAAAAATTAGAATATTCTGAAAAGGCTGAATATAGAAGACACCTGCTGCCACTCTAATCAGCTGATTTACTCAAAACATCTGCAAAGGCCTTTAAAAGGTCCCTCAGTCTTGTTTTGAAGGCACCACAATCATGGGGAAGACTTCTGACTTAACAGCTGTCCAAAAGACAATCATTGACACCTTGCACAAGGAGGGCAAGACACAAAAGGTGATTGCTAAAGAAGCTGGCTGTTCGCAGAGCTCTGTGTCCAAGCACATTAACAGACAGGCGAAGGGACGGAAAAAATGTGGTATAAAAAAGTGTACAAGCTCTAGGGATAACCGCACCCTGCAGAGAATTGTGACGACAAACCCATTCAAAAATGTGGGGGAGATCCACAAAGAGTGGACTGCAGCTGGAGTCAGCGCTTCAAGAACCACCACGAGGAGACTCATGAAAGACATGGGATTCAGGTGTCGCATTCCGTGTGTCAAGCCACTCCTGAACAAGAAACAGCGCAAGAAGCGTCTCGCCTGGGCCAAGGACAAAAAGGACTGGACTGATGCTGAGTGGTCCAAAGTTATGTTTTCTGATGAAAGCAAGTTCTGCATTTCCTTTGGAAATCAAGGACCCAGAGTCTGGAGGAAGAGCGGAGAAGCACAGAATCCACGTTGAATGAGGTCCAGTGTAAAGTTTCCACCGTCAGTGATGGTGTGGGGTGCCATGTCATCTGCCGGTGTTGGCCCACTCTGTTTCCTGAGGTCCAGGGTCAATGCAGCCGTCTACCAGGAAGTTTTAGAGCACTTCATGCTTCCTGCTGCTGACCAACTTTATGGGGATGCAGACTTCACCTTTCAACAGGACTTGGCACCTGCACACAGTGCCAAAACCACTAGCACCTGGTTCAAGGACCATGGTATCCCTGTCCTTGATTGGCCAGCAAACTCGCCTGACCTTAACCCCATAGAAAATCTATGGGGTATTGTGAAGCGGAGGATGCAATACGCTAGACCCAACAATGCAGAGGAGCTGAAGACGACTATCAGAGCAACCTGGGCTCTCATAACACCTGAGCAGTGCCACAGACTGATCGAGTCCATGCCACGCCGCATTACTGCAGTTATTGAGGCAAAAGGAGCCCCGACTAAGTATTGAGTGCTATACATGCACATTCTTTTCATGTTCATTCTTTTCAGTTGGCCAACATTAGAGAAACAAACATTTTTTCATTGGCCTTTAGAATATTCTAATTTTCTGAGATACCAGATTTGATGTTTTCATTGGTTGTCACCTATAAATATCAAAATTAAACGTAATAAACATCGGAAATACATTGGTCTGTGTGCATTGCATGAATATAATGTACAAGTTTCACGTTTTGAATGGAATTACTGAAATATTTTCAACCTTTTGATGATATTCTAATTTACTGGCCAGCACCTGTATTTTTAGGGCCGACGTGTTGCTACCAGACGTACAGTGTGAGCAGTCAGATCGCATCCGAGAACTGGGTCGTACAGTGTGAGCGCCTGACTCGTGAGATCTGCTCTGCGAGGAAGTGGTACAGTTTGAGCTGAAGCTGAATGCTACGAGTGAAAAAGTCGCACTGTGCACGCCCAGCTTTAGGGAGCATAAAGAGTATTCTACACAATATTTATACAGAAATAAAGAAATGTGGCTGTTTAATTTTGTAACGTGATGAAGGAGCTATTCCTCAAGGTTATTTAACCTTTTTCCACAGTTCCCTTTGACAGAGCACCAGAGTGCATGAAACAGCCTCAAGGTCATGCATTCATTTCTAAACTGTTTACTTTCCAGCAATGAAGACAGAAGATGAAGAGACTCTTTTCTTTTATTAAGTCAAAGAACTCTATTTTCAGTAAAGCTAATCAAAACAACTGTTAGTCAATAATACGATGTGACCGATCTGTGAAATCACAATATTATGATTAATATGTTTAAATAAGTAATATGACTTATTCTAGTTCACTAGACACACTGATACACTAAGGTAAATAACCACATGACACATTGTTGTGGCTGATCCAATCAGAACCTTCAAGTCTGAAGCCTGGCAGAGCCTCTGTGGTGTTTATTTAATCTGTCAGCTTTGATTTGTCCGGAATCAAAAACATCCAGATTAATAAAACAGTTCCCACGCCATCTTAAGTTCAGTATTCAAGATCTCTTCTCAAGATCCAATGGAGTTCACCGCATGTTAAGTGAAGTATGGACAGGTCATCTATACTTCTCTTTTTAAGCTGAGAACCACCAAGCTGGGAAAAATCTGTTGTTTTTACCAACCAACAACGGTTCCTTCCGAATAAAAGCTGAACTCGCTGACCCAAGGAGGGTCCCCTTTTTGACGGTGTGAAACACCTGTCGCTTTTTACCTGGAGAGTTTGTCGTGCTGTGACGCTGTACCATTGGCTCCAGTGCCGGAAGGAAGGTCAGAGGACCTGACATTCTGGATCCATCGTGGAGGTCTGATTGAGAGTATGTGGATGCGACAGAATGGCGTCTCATGTGTTTATGACCACGGGTCTCAAACTCTGATCAGTTAGGAGCAAAACATCATCTCCCACTCAAACTTTGCTTCTCCGGATGTGAAGGTTTTGAATAAGACATCATTCACACACACCATTCACCTCACAGTTCATTCCAACAGAACATCCATCATTAGAGAGTTAGTCTTGTTAAACTGTTTAAAAATCATTTAGTAATAAATTTACTTAAACGTTGAAAGTCTCTCTCTCTTCTCTTGTCTCTCAGTTAATGCAGTGTTATTATTAGAAAGTCCCTGTAATAAAAAGATCCATTCTTCTGATTTAAATAACCCAGTGTCCATAAGATGGGATTCATACTTGATATGAATCTTTAATGTCTTATGGTCCTTAATTAAATGTAATTCTAATCCATTACACATGTAACATGTTTGACACTGCAGGTTTTTGAAGAATGATGTCATCCTGCTAAGGGCGAGAAAACTAACAAACATGGAGCCTGGTGTTTATGATACGTCTGATGGTATAGAGACAAAACGAATGTGATGATGAGTAGAGCTTAACATATTTAACAGCTGGACCCTCAGTATTGAGGCTCTGACCAGGAATTCAACACAAATTTATGTTTTTGTCCACTGACAAAGTAATTGATTCTAAAAAGTAACTGATTCTAAGTCTTCCCCGCTTCCGGTCGGTAACAAGATGGCGCCTGTGCTTGGCTTACCCACAGTCACCGGCCACTTTTTCAAACTTTTCTCCACTAACCTCCTCTTTTCCACCTTGCTCCTGTCTGCGATCCTCTTGTCCTTTGTTTGGCGACTTGAGCACCACTTTCGCATTCCGGCCAGGCCGCGTTGCGGCGTGGTTTCTCCGTCCAAGTTTTTTAAGGTCGGTTTATCCTCATTCCTCAGTGGTTTCTCCTCCTGTTCCCTCCATAAGTGGTTTTTATAAACACTGTGGATCTAACCCTGCTAATTTACGTCCACTAACTCCAGCTGTTTCTGTAGTTTCTGATTCCTCCACCTCACTCAGCATGGCTCTAGTGAACACCCGCTCTGTTAACAATAAGACCTTCCTGCTCAATGATCCAATTCTCTTTAAAAACCTGGATTTTCTGTTTCTGACTGAAGTTTGGCAGCAAACATCTGATTATTCTGCTCTGACTGAACTCTGCCCGAGTGGTTATTCTTTCCTTAGCCAGCCCCGGGGTTCTGGTCGTGGTGGAGGCCTAGCTGTTATTTTCAGAGACCATCTTCCATGTAGCTCTACGACCTCTGGTCACTTTGCTTCCTTTGAACTGCAGCTGATTAAAGTCGGGAGTAAGGACCCGTTCTACTGTGCTGTGGTCTATCGTCCACCTGGTCCAAAAGGTTCTTTCCTTCAGGAGTTTAGTGACTTTCTAACCTCCACTGTGAAGCTGTCCAGACTGGTGATTGTTGGTGACTTTAACATCCACGTTGATGATCCCTCTGATCACTTTGCCATGAATTTCTCCAGCCTTATGGACTCCTTCAGCTTTACCCAGCATATTTCTGGCCCCACACACACACCAGGGGGCACACTCTAGACCTTGTTTTTACCCTGAGTCTAAATGCTGACAGTGTTTGTCCTGAGGACGTTTATATTTCAGATCACCATTGCATTTTCTTTAACTTGTCAGTTTCTGCGTCCCCACCTCCTGCTCGCCGTATGGTTAGTTCTAGTTTTCTTAATGAGACCACAGCTAGAAATTTTTCTGCTGCTTTTGATCCACCCTGTTCTTCTGATAACGACCCAGATTCCTTAACTTCTCAGTTTAATGAGCACTGCCTCTCCTTTCTGGACAACATCTGTCCTGTCAGAACCAGATCAGTTCCTGCAGTGAACCCTTCTCCCTGGTTTAATGACAATCTTCGCAGCCTAACGTGCCAGTGCAGAAAAATTGAGCGTTTGTGGAAGAAAACCCATCTCCACGTCCATCTGCTGCACCTAAAGGATCTTCTGACATCCTTTAACTCAGCAGTCAGAGATGCAAGGGTTGCCTATTTTTCCAACCTGATGTCCCAGAGCAAAGGGAACCCCAAGGTGCTGTTTAACACCATCAGCAGCATCGTCTCTCCTGCCTCTCCTACAGTCTCCATCCACTCTGTTACAGACTGTGAGAACTTTCTGTCTTTCTTTGTGGACAAAGTCAATAAGGTTAGATCTAGCATCTGTCCTTCAGCCTTATCGCTGCCTCTCCCGACTCCAACCAGGCCCATCATCCTAGATACCTTTGCTCCTGTTTCTTTGCCTTAGTTAACCAAACTAGTTAACTCTATGAAGACCTCTGCATGCCCCCTCGACATCTTACCCTTATCTTTGTTTAAAAGTGCTTTTCAGTCCATCGGTCCCAGTGTGCTCTCTATAATTAATGCTTCTCTGGTTTCTGGTCAGGTCCCTGCTTACTTTAACAACTCTGTAATCCACCCGCTTCTTAAAAAAACAAGTCTCGACCCCTCTCTCCATAGCAGCTTCAGACCCAACTCTAAACTTCTGTTCATCTCCAAGATCTTGGAAAAGGTTGTGGCTAAACAACTCACTGCTGCTCTTGATGAACATAACATCTATGATTGCTTACAGTCAGGTTTTCGTAGAGCTCATTCTACTGAAACAGCTCTTCTTAGGGTCTCTAATGACCTGACTCACAGTGATGTAGGGGACTGTTCTGTTCTGGTCCTGCTGGACCTGACTGCAGCCTTTGACACTGTTGACCATCACCTGCTATTGGAGAGGCTCAGAGACTTGGTAGGCCTATCAGGAACTGCTCTGGAGGGCTTCTCCTCTTATCTGTCTGAGCGCTCCTTTTCTGTGGCCGTCTCCAAGTTTAGGTCCTCCACCACCTCCCTTACCCATGGTGTCCCACAAGGTTCTGTGCTGGGGCCTCTAGTCTTCCTCCTCTATCTGCTTCCTCTTCAGCACATCCTGAGCTCCTTCAAAGGAATCTCCTACCATCTTTATGCAGATGACATCCAACTGTACATCTCCTTTAAGCCCCATGAGATGTCTAAGCTGCAGCTGTTCCACACCTGCTTAGACTCTATCAAACCTGGATGGCTGGGAGCTTTCTTCAGCTGAATGAAGATAAGACTGAGATCCTCGTCTGTGCCCCAGATAAGCTGGTTCCCAAAGTCAGAGACTCTCTTGGTCAGCTTGCTTCTCACACCAAACCTTCTGTCAGGAATCTTGGCATGACCTTTGACCCAGCTCTCACCCTGGATTCTCATGTCAGTTCTCTTGTTCGCTCTTCCTTCTTCCATCTCAGGAACATTGCTAAGCTGAGTCTCATTCTGTCTCGCTCTGAACTTGAGACTGTTCTCCACACCTTCATCTCCTCACGCTTAGACTACTGTAACTCTCTTTTCACGTGTCTGAGCAGAACCTCCCTGAACCGTCTACAGGTGGTTCAGAATGCCAGTGTTCGGCTTCTGACCAAGTCCTCCAAACACACCCACATCACCCCGCTTCTCCTCCAGCTTCACTGGCTGCCAGTCAACTTCAGGGTTCATTTCAAGATCCTGGTTCTGGTCCATAGGGCCTTACATGGACAAGCACCATCTTACATTGGTGATCTTCTTAGTCCCTACACCCCTAGCAGGTCCCTGAGGTCCAGTGACCAAAGCCTACTGGTTGTGCAGCACCAGGCTAAAGGTCAAAGGTGACAGATCATTTGCTGCTGTGGCCCCCAGACTCTGTGACCTTCATCACCCTCTCCTCCTTCTGCTCTCCCCATCTATTCCACCTTCCTCAGGATCCACTGATTTCCCTATTTCCTATTCACTCTCTCTCTTTGTTAACATTATTTTAATTACAAGTGTCTATTTTTTGCTCATTTAAATATATTTTAATCATTTTCTAAATTTTAAAAAATATTTTTACATTTTTTGTTTTTGTGAAGCACCTCGTGATTTTTTATCTTGAGAGGCGCTATAGAAATGATATTTTCTTCTTCTTCTTCTTCTTCTTCTTCTAATGAGGACAAGCACTATCCCTCCTTACTGGTCTGCTGCTGTTCCATAGATAAAAACGTAAATTTAAGTTCTTGTTTTCATCCTTCCAATTTTATATCCTTCCAATTGCTGCTAAGATCTGATTTGAGCATCACACATCGCCCAGCTGTGCCCACCTGCTGATAAGCAGTCGGACTGTCAGTTAGACTTCCATCAGCGGGCCTCCGATCCGCTCATCCAGCTGTGATAATGAACAATACCTAAACATGGACACTTAAAAGAGTGGAGCAGGAGTTTGCAGATCAGTGGAACGACGAGAGCTCAGTGAACATGCAGCATGAACACAATCACCGTATGCATGACTCGTCATTTCCCAAATACTTTTCACAAACTTAGTTTAGATGACGCTTTGCTCGGTCCTCGTCTGCCACACAGAGATAACATAAAGCTGAGTCATGACAGGAGCGCTCAAATCACAACACAATGTTCCCAACGCGCTTCTACCACACTGGCTCCCCCACAATCTCAGCCACCCTGCAAATGTTCCAGCAGCTCAGCTTTGTTTCAGAGCACAGGCTGATGGGACTGGGTCTGACAGCGCCAGAAGTGACTGAAACTACAACTTTGTTCAATCTCAACCGGAGCAAAACCCACAGAGAAACCTTCAGATTGAAGTATGAAATAATAAACCATGATCTGTTGTACATCTAAGATGCTGCTTCAGATTGTAAATCAACCCTTTGGTGGATTTGGAGGCTTGTGGACATCTGAGTCCAATATGTCATTGAGCTGTTGTGGGATGTCCAAATTGACTCTCCTAAATGGAGAGAAAAAAATAACTCTTATTAGAGAGTTAAGTTGCTAAATGATCAGCAGAGAGTGAAAAGAAATACAGCACCGACAGGATTCAATATCTAGAAAAAAATGGAGGTTTTTGCCAGCCTGACAAGCCAACCTATATATGTAAATTTACCAGCAGAGCAAAGTTTTTTGGCTATTGCTACGGTTGGTCTAGATTACTGGGCTGGGTTGATGCTGCTACTGTAGGAAAAACACCAACATCAACGTTATTACAATCCAATCTAAAGCTGGGAATATCCTTGCTTTTTAACTTCCTGAAAGGCAAATAAAAAAACTCTTTTCTTTATCCACTTTTCTACAGAGAACCAAGATCAACTATGCTAAATGTTAAAGCTGCTGCCAGTGATTCATTAAGGTCACCGTGGTAACTATGTTTGGGAAAGAATAGAAAATTTCCAGCTAATCAAAAGTTAGCATGACATCATTAACAGTCAGTACAACATTCTGTGGAAAAATATCCAGCAAAAACAAAACTTATACCAAAAGGTTCGTTTAGTCTACAATCTAACCCTCTCTGGTAAATGTTTCATGCTGAGCATTGGCCATCTACCGAAAGTCAAAACACTGCATTAATGGTTGAACTTCAATGTTTTGTTGTATCATTTTTTTCTTTTTTCTTGTCTGTTAACTGCAGAAATTGGCATGTCCCAGAAGCGACACGCTTCCCGACCCTACCTTTAGTGACGCACCGCTGATGTCTCCAGTGGGAAGTAGGGGTTAGAGTTGGAGTAAAAAACATTCTCAGACTCAGAGTGGGAGATCCCACTTCGGGGGGGCGGCCCAGTCAGAAGATGGAGTTTCTTAGTATCGAGTACAAACGGAAAGTACCGTCATTGCGGGGGAAACGTAAATTTGCCCAAGTGGCTGGGGAGAGGGAAGTCTGCTTAGGCTACTGCCCCTGCAACCCGACTACGAATAAGTGGAAGAAAATGGATGGAAGGACATATTCACCACAAATAAGGAAGTTCAGGAATTAAAAAGCTATTTTAACTAGCCTACAATAAACTGGTAGCATCAACTTATGCTGAAACATACAGCACTGCTCAGAATATGAGCAGCGTGCTTCAGATAAATAAATGGACAGAGGTAGCTCGACCTACATCTTTCACCACCACCCTGGTATTAAATTAATAGACATGTTTTCTGCTTATTATTCCTCTAACTTCAAGCCTTTTGTTTACCTCGATAGCGTTTTTCTGGATCCTGCTCTGTTCTGCGAACTGAAGTGTGAGCGCAGCAGCAGATGAAGTAAATATAAATACGTTCAATAAATATTTGAACAGTACAGAGCGCCCACTCTAGTTTGCTTGATGTCAGACAGTCAGCTGTTTGTTCAAGATGAGAACACAAATGTGTTTTGCTTCCTCTTCGGTGTCTGCACGATGAGGGAAAAACCTCCAGAAATCTACACGTTTCAAGCTGGGAAACATGAGCTGAAGTCTAATAAGCCTATGAAGGAGCTCTTAGAGGATTATTTTTAATCTCAGCATGGTCTTCTCGTGTCCGATACAATCTCCTCTCTGAAATAAAATCCCTCGTATGTCGTTTGGCTTCCTTTTTTCTTGTGATAGCCAAAGGTGCCAAGCTGCTCTGTGTGGCCTGATTATGTGCACGGCTAAGCACAGTTTGACCCATGACTGAAAATGGAGCGCACTCTAAATGAATCCAAGATGGGTTTTTACATGTGGCTGAGGCCAAATGTTTTGAGAAAGATCTGAGTTTTAATCACCAATTTCGCATCAATCACAGCACAGAACTGTAATCTAGACTTTAAGAGGATGGTTTGGTGTCAGGAAGGGCAGCAAAGAAGCCACTTCCCTCCGAGAAACATCAGGTAGAGATTGGTTTTCTGCTCAAGGTTCAGGTTGCTGCTGAACAATGACACATCACCATGTCAGAAGTCTCACGTAAGAACTAACTGGCTTGGCTTCAGTCCAGGAAACTACCAGGATCCTTATCCCATTAATATGGTCAATCTTCCAGAGGTGGGTTGACAAACAGAAACAATCAGACAGGATTTAATCTCCACCCCAAAAGTAGAATTTTTCCATAAACTTTACTTCAGTGCTATACATTTAATATAACCATTCAAAGTTAGAAATTACTCATAATACTGCTTCAGTGAGCGCAGAAACATCCGAACAAAGAAGCTGCACTCTATTATTCAACAACCTTTAGCTAACGGTGGTGTGTTTGTGAGTCAGCTGAGTCGTCAACGCTGCCACCTGAAATCATCTAACCTTTAGCGGCTCGCCACACGGGAGGGGACAATCGACCACGATCAACAAAATTTGTCGCTGTCGCTTTTATTAAAGCTGGGCGGACACTGTGCGACTTTTTCACTCGTAGCACTCAGCTTCAGCTCAAACTGTACAACTTCCTCGCAGGGCAGATCTCACGAGTCATGTGCTCACACTGTACGACCCAGTTCTCGGTTGCGACCTGACTGCTCACACTGTACGTCTGGTAGCAACACGTCGGCCCTAAAAATATGCTAAAAATAGCAGTTTTTACTCAACACGTCAGACATTTTTGTCTTGTTTTGCCTGTTGTCCTTCGGGAGTGCTGCAGGAGGACACACAGGGATTTATGGGGGTTGGATGAGGAAAACGAAATAAAGAAAGTAAATCTGTGTTTTGTGATCAGTTTAATTTGACATGAACACGACAAACACGCTTTCTTGACAATCTTTGTGAGTAAAAAAAAACGTGTAGAAGTAAAAACGAACAACGTGTGTTATTAGGGAAACAGCGGGCGAGCGGCGTTGATGCAGGATTGCGCAGGCGCTGTGAGCGGTTCTGATACTTTTTGGGTCGCAGCGCCGCTTCAACAGTGCGATACCCTCACGAGGGACGAGCAAAATATCAAACACACCAGAAGTCCGTGCAAGCTCACGATTGCTGATCGGTAGCTGGTCACGTGGTGTTAATCGCCTCTCGTAACCCCCTGTACACTACACGACGCTCAGCGCAAAACTCGCCCCGATGTCGTGGATTCTCGCACGAGTGGAAAATCGGCTCAAAAAAGTGAAAAAGTCACACAGTGTACGCCCAGCTTTACCTGACACACAGGAGGCGATCCGCGCCAGCGGCAAAGCCGTCTGCACGTTCTGTTCCATGGCAAAATCGAAACTTCCGTTGTTTTGTTTGGCTGTGTCAGGTTGGAGGGAATTAAGGTTATTTAAGCGGTTCAGAGTTAAAAAAGCGGTAGATATGATGTTTCACAAGGTGCTGCTAGAGTTATGTGAAATCTTACTTCTGATTTTACTATAAAACATAATAATAATCAACTTCTCCTCCATGTTTGGTCGGAGGTGTACGGAGCATCCTGTCCGCTCATTGGTCAGTGAATGAAACCTCCGTTGATTGGTCCTTGTCCGAGCAACAGCAATGAAAAGTTGAAAATGTTTCAACTTTCTGGGATCGCGTCACTGGGTCGTCCGTGCACGAGCGCAAAATTTCACACGCACGTTTTTCGCGTTTCGCTTAGTAGGAGGGAGACCCGCGATTATCGCTTTGTCGCGCATGTCTCATTGAAAACGAATGGAGGAGAGGCGATGTCGCCTCCCGTGTGTCCAGCCCATTAGATCCATCACTGGTCTGATCACGAAGCTCCAGAATGCGGAGAACATCATTTATGACCTTCTCCTGAAAATCTAGATTTAAAAGATTCCTTTCAGGATGTTTTCACAATTTATAACCCTTTAATCGTAAGTGGGTGGTACCGGACAGCAGCACAGGTTGTGTCAGGGGTCGTTTTAGAGATTTAAAGTGTTACCTTTAACCCTTTAAAGTGGACTCACTGAAGTACATGGAAATGCCGTTTCAATTGTTCAATGTTGTTTGAGGCTATAAAAAGATTTTTTTTCTCATTTTCTTTATTTGGAATTTCTTTGACTTTCTTCCTTATTTTATTTTAAACATAATTTCAACACATCAAAGACCAGAAAGATAAACATGCTAAAAACATTACATTTCCATCAAAATGATTTGTAAATCAAAACAAAAGGCATTAAAAAAAGGGAGCAGGAAGAAGCAATGGCTTATTCAGTCCTGCTCCAAATTCCTGACTGAAATAAATAGAAAGCTCTTCAAAGAGACAATGTGTAGTTTTTTACTGTTAATCTCTGCAAAAATCCATCAAAATGTTGCTGAAAATGAATGAAATGATGGTTAAATGGTCTGTATTTGATATAGCGTCTTCTAGAGTCCTGGAACCCCTCAAGACGCTTTACAACACAACCAGTCATTCACCCATTCACACACACTTTCACACACTGGTGGGGATGAGCTACGATGTAGCCACAGCTGCCCTGGGGCACACTGACAGGGGCGAGGCTGCTGAACACAGGCGCCACCGGTCCCTCCAACCACCACCAGCAGGCAAGGTGGGTTAAGTGTCTTGCCCAAGGACACAACGACAGCGACAGACTGAGCGGGGCTCGAACCTGCAACCTTCCGATTACGGGGCGAGCACTTAACTCCTGTGCCACCGTCGTCCATGATGCCCAACTGATGCCCAGTTATTGAAAAATATTGGCAGCTTCCATAACACATAACCACAAAAATCAGGTCTGAAATACACGTGGGCGGGTCTAAGTCTCTGGGCGACACCATTTTAGACGCCACGTTTCCTTCTATGGGAGCCTGTGAGGACAAATCACGTTTACTGATTTGTAGCAAATGCTAACTAAACTTTCGTCATTCATAAACATAGTTGTTTTACACTCTTACCCCTTCGCTTGTTGCCAATGATGAAAGGGAGTCTGATATGCTCGTTATTTTGCTAGAGGTTTAGACCCTAATGGCCATTTGTTGGTAAGGTCTTGCTCGAACACAAAAATACTGCTTGCTTGCAATGATTTAGGTGTGTACTGCCCTACACACCATCACTTTAAAGGCACGCTTTTAGCACCCCCGGTGTCTGTTTTTAATTCTCTGTGGTTAAACTGAAAATAATACTTATCTCCTCATCGTGCGTTCATCTTTTTAACACCTTAACCTAACAGCTGAAACATCTCTCAGCCTTCCTTAGTGTCTAAAGCAGGGGTGTCAAACTCAAACTCACAAGGGGCCGAAATTAAACTCTGGGACGGAGTCGAGGGCCAAACTTAATATTTTTTGAAAAAGTGACGGCAAATTTGCACGTTTTCTTTATCAACATATATGCAATTTTGAACCTTTAAATTTGGAAACAAACTTATTTCTGCATTAACACTGAATGTGGAATAACCAAATTACACACGAGCAAGTCAGTTTGAAATAAAAGGCATCAGTGGCATTCATTACTTGTGGTATAATCAGCATTTTAAAAATTATTCAGGATTTATGTTTTCTTGTTTATTCATTTTTCTTATTTTTTATTCTCCTTTTTTCTCCTGTAATACGTGTCATCGCTGCTGTGACGTCTAGCTTTCCCCACTGAGGAACAATAAAGGGATTCTCTATTCTATTCATCTATCTGCAGCCTTTCCACTTCCTGTTTACTGTAGGTTAAATCTTTGCTCACGGGCCAACAACAAAATAAAAATATCATTTTATCTTAAATGAAAATGCAACATCTCACCTGTTAACTTTCATGTTTTGGAGCAGAAAAAGAGCATAAAACCAGCATATTGAAAGCTCAGTTTGCTCCACTGGTTTACTGTGATGCTCACCTGTTCCAGCCAGATACCTGCATCATGGGGTTGATCTGAGCTGAGGAGGACACTCCTGTTGTTTTGTTCATCTTCATCATAATAATGACAACATTAGATGACAACAGGTGCTCACATAGGTTTGTGCTGATGAACATGTCTGAGCAGCTTGACCACGTTGTTGTGTGTCGGGGGGAAACACCACAGCAGCCACAGAGCCGTGCTGGTTTGAGCGTGTCGCTGTTCGCTGGAGTTATATCAGCTCTATCTGGACGTTAGTTTGAAAACTTTCTCTTTAAGTCGTGAACACATTACTGAGCAGCTAGAATCTCAGTTTCTGGGCTTCAGCGTCAGAAAACAGCTGAGTGAACTCGGCGCTGAGTGAGAGGAGTGTAGTTTGCCCGA